>NC_069501.1:560745250-560827750 GCF_027579735.1 Bombina bombina | reverse complement strand
TTTTTAGTAGACAACCCAAAGTATTGATCTAGGCCCATTTTGGTATATTTCATGCCACCATTTCCCCGCCAAATGTGATCCAATAAAAAAAATGGTTTTTTTTTAAACTTTAGCTTTCTCACTGAACATAGCAGGCATATATGGCTTTGCCATTGCTTTCTGGTAATTAGAAGGCCACTAATTGCAGCTGTGCACCACACTTTTATTATTCCCAGCAGTGAAGGGGTTAATCAGGTAGCTTGTAAGGTTAATTTTAGCTTTAGTGTAGAGATTACCCTCCCACCACACACTTCCCATCCCCTGATCCCTAGCTGATCCCTCTCAAACTGTTTTTTCCCCTCCCACCCCCCAATGGTCACCCCCATCTTAAGTAATTGGCAGAAAGTCTGCCAGTATGAAAATAACGTTTTTTGGGGGGGGTTTAATAAAATATTTTTTTTCTATTTTCTGCATTGTAGGATCCCCCTTACCCCCCAACCAGCTCTCTAAACCTCCCCCCACTACCTATTAGCCGCCATTTTGGTACTGGCAGCTGCCTGCCAGAACCCAGTTTGCTATAATTTTTATTTATTGATAAAAATAAAAAAATCTGTAGTGTAGCTGCCCCACTTATTACCCTACCCCCCTCCCAGGTCGCTTCCCCACCCTCGAATCCCCTTTCCACTATAGGAGGCCCTTTTCCCTCCTTCCCCCTCTTCCCTCCTTCCCACTCACTGCCGCTCTACACATTTTTTTTCTGTAGCGTAGCGGTCCCACCCACTTCCGCCCCCTCCAACGATGGGCTGCCCACCCGCCTCTCTCCTAACCCTCCCACACCACCAACAATCGGCACTGCTTCGGCAACTCTGCCTGTCTATTTCTGCACTGCCCCACTCGTGGGGCATGCAGAAATAGCACAATGTCGCTACTTTTAGCGAGATCACAGCAGAGAGAGGCCCAGGACAGCAGCGTCGTACAGGGTACGACTCTGGACCTTAAGGGCTTAATGACCAGCGTCATACAGGGTACGGCGCTGGTCGTTAAAGGGTTAAATAACTCCACGTGCATGAGCACAATGTTATTCATATGAAACACATGAACTAAAGCCCTCTAGCTGTAAAAAAAACCTGTCAAATGCATTCATATAAGAGGCGGCTTTCAAGGGCTTAGAAATTAACATATGAGCCTACCTAGGTTTAGCTTTCAACTAAGAATACCAAGAACAAAGCAAATTTGAAAACAAAAGTAAATTAGAAAGTTGTTTAAAATGACATGCCCTATCTGAATCATGAAAGTTTAATTTGGGCTTTACTATCCCTTTAAGCAAATTAGATAATAGATCGTTGTTTAAAATTGTATGCTTCATCAGAATCATGAAAGAAAAATTATGGGTCATTTCTCTTTAATAGTAAAGGCCTGTGCACAGTGTTTTTATTTTGAGTCTCCTTGGGTGAGAGTAATAATTACTATTTTTTTTTTATTTTATTGGGGGGGGGGGGGATTAAGCAGAGATTATATATTATTATTTCCATTTAACCCTCAATTAGGATTCTGAAATGTCTACATAAACTATTCTGGGTAAAGGGATTTTATTAGGGCAAAGCAAGTGACTTAGGCTTTCCCTAAATAAAAGTCATTTTTTTGGGAGACTGAATTTGTAAAGTATGTGGACTTTTATTATTAAAGTTTTGAAAACTCTTATTTGTTATATATCAAATAAAATGTAACTTGAAAACTAAAATGTTCTCTCTCATATGACTACATCTCAGGGCTCCACAAATGCTGGCACCAGGCTACAATGTTGTCTAAACATTATGATGTGATACGCTGGATCGGAATCTGTCCTTGCTCTGCTTTCAGGAACTGTATTTGCATCTCTCTCACAAACTAAAACTCCCAACATGCATATGTGACGCAACTTCATAGCCAATATGTAGATATTAAAGGGACAAACAGGATACCAAAATGTTGAAGCACTTTAAAATGATGCAGCATAACTGTAATAAGCGGACTAGAAATATATCACCTGAACATCTTCATGTAAATAAGATATTGTACTTTGAAATTTCCTCAGCAGCCACATCCCATTATAAAGGGACTTTAAGCAGCCAATCTGGATGCTAATCCCAGGACTTGCAAGGGAGCGTGCATCTGACATGTGCAGGCACAGTCATGATATATCCCAACTCAGTTTATGGAAGTTTGCTATGAAATCTCACGAGAATTAAGTGAAATCTCATAAGATCGCAGTAAGGTAAACCATGACCTCAGCACTGCTGATGCTGACTGGCTATTTATTTTCAACTTGCAGCTGGGCAGTAGCTAAAGAATAACTGCTCACAGAGCACTAATTATTGTGAGTTGAAAAAATCTTAAGGTAAAATATCTTCCTTTTTTATATAGAGATGTTCAGGTGATATTTTCTTGTCATCGTTTTACAGTTATGCTGCGTCACTTTCAAGTGATTTAGCAAATGGGTATTATGTTCCTTAAAGGTCCTGAGCTTTGCCATAAGCATGCAAAACACTCTTGCATGGGAAAGCATAAGTGAGTAGGGCTGCAACTATTATTTTCATAATCGATTAATCAGACTATCTATTTTTTCCCTGTATTTAAAATAAAATCCTCATACTGAGGGTTACAGATATAAACTTTACATTAACACAACTGTTTGTTCAATTTATAAGCAGCAGAAGACTAAGCAAAACAAAACCACAAACTGAAAGGTAGAACTATAAAGAGGTAAAATATTTTCTGGCAGAGTTCCGGAGGAGGAGCCTGCGTTCAGGTTGTGTAACGCAAGCACCTGTGTCCTGCAAGTAACCCACTGGCGGTGATTTTCCGCACGCCAGGGCCCTCTGCAACCGAGGAGAAGAGACCTGCATCCGGCTTGAATTGTGTACCAAGCCCTGAGGGACTCCCGAAGCGCCTGTCATCTGCGCTGACTTAACATATCTTAACTCAGAAGCCCCACGCAGGACATCGCGTGCAGGAGCTACTCTGAGCCTCATCACCTTCAGCGGCAGTCCCCCCTCACCCACCAAAGCTGCATAAGAGGGGGTAGATAGCCCAAAGATATCTGTCTTCATAGAGGGTACCGAGTACTCTTACCTGTTCTCCCCCCCCACCGGTGCTGCACGGGGGGGAGAAGAAAACAGCTTCTCAGAATAAGCACGGCATTGTTTGGTTACAGCTCAGGAGTATATCCACTTGGGTCGCGGTCGGATCCAGTGAGACCGGCGGGTCTACAGACAACTGTCTTTTCACTGGCATGCTGTCCAGGGTCTCTCCTTGGTGATCATTGCATACTTTCTAGAGTCTGGAGGTTTGGAGAAAAGGGAACAAAGTCGCCATTGTATCTTATCCCTCTGGCTGTGGAGGCCAGCTTTCATCTGTCTGACGGACGTCAAGGCTGGGCACGAGCATCATAAGGCACCGGCCCACTCTCAATGAGTCACGGATCTCTCACTCCTTTGTGTAAGGTCAGTGAGCACAACTCTCTCCCACTCCCGGGATACAATTACCTTACCTATGCCCAGCGCTCCTAAGCACACAAAAGATCAACGGCCAACATTGAAGGTAATAATCTGGAAGAGGGGTGAGTGCAGAACAGCTGTAAGCTTGGTACTTTATTTTATCTTACACATATGTACTTTGTGAGGGATATCTCTTCTAAAGGCACCTAAGGGTCTGTTGAGCCCTCTATGTTTTCCCTGCTTGCAGTTACCCCCAAGATAAAAATGCAAAATTAGAATGGATCTATAAACAGACACAAAACTGGGGTCCTAGTTCCCTGCTCAGTCTTCTCACCCTGTAGGAGAAAGCAGGGGTTTAATTTAATAGTAAAATTCCTTCTAAAAATTATTCTGTTTGAGTCAAGATCTGTATTTGCTGGGAGTCAGTGTTTTAAGGTTTGGAATTCCCTGGGAAAGTCTTATTTGCCTCAAATTAAAAGACATTGCCCTAAAGGGTGACCTGGGACTTTGTAACAGCACTTGCAAGTTTATGAGGAACACTACTGCTTAAAAAAATAACTGGTCAAGATTTGGTCACGGCCCTGGGGGCAATATTCTTCTTAAATCCTTATTATCTAAGGCCCAAGGACAACATGTTAAAGCTATGTTAAGATAAGCATTTTTTAAGCCATCTGTCTTTTGCTAGGATTAATTACCAACGGATTATAGGTGTTCTGTTTCTGTGTATCAAATTAATTAACGGCCCTGAAGTATGAGCTGTTAAAATTATATTGGAAGTATATAATTTCTTTATTTTTTTATGCATACAATGTGAAGTTGATCAATATGATTCAAGCTGCTGGTGATTATTAACGCACTCTCTCTCTTAATAGCGAAAGGTCTCATATGTTCTAAAGGATCATTGCTATCCTCAGGGGTGAATTGATTTAGGTAAAGCTAATATTACTTTGTGAATACTGTATTCCATCGGGGACATCTAAATTAAGAAGGTCCCCTTGGGGAAAATTTTGATAGACCAAAAGGTGTATTAAATTATTAGAGGGCTCTGTTTCAGTCTAAGCGCAGTAATCTTATAGTTTACTCTCTGGGAGAGAATAACCCTGGTCGGCCTAGATCACTTTTTTTCTTCACAGTCACTATTAGAACACTTCTCCTATATTTTTCCCGGACCTTTCACTTTTCTCCTTCCCTCTTTTTTTTTTTTTTCTTCTCCCCGCTTAGTCACTTATTCACTTGAATTCACTGGGATTTCATCACTTTAAGACACAGCACATTTTTTTCCCCTTAGGAGGGAGGGAAGGAGAGGGAGGAGGGGGGATTGATTATTCTGTTCTCTCTCCCCTCTTCCTTTTTCCCTTCCCTTTTCCCCTCACTCATTTATGGATAGATTTTTAAATTCACCAACCACTCACAAAAGCACTCCGCCGGCCATGGCTTCAAGACCCAGGGAAAGGAAGAACAAAGCACCGCCAGAAACCTTAGTTGAACTGCACCCTGAACCTAGCTCTGCCAGAAGGATCAGCGTGGGCACAGACTCGCAAGGGCTAGTGAATAGTATCTTAGAAGCCTTGAACCCAAAATTTGAGTCACTCAGGTTAGAAATAAAACAAGACTTAAATTCGCTATCTAATGAGGTTAAGCAATTTACGATGAGAATCGAAGAAGCGGAGCAAAGAGTCTCCGACCTTGAAGATCTCACATCAGTCCAAAGCACCAAAATACAGGCAAATACTAGTTCCATTAAAGAATTACAGAATAAGATCGAAGATCTAGAAAATCGATCAAGAAGGAATAGTGTCAGGATAATTGGGGTCCCTGAAACTTCAGACTATTTAGATCTTCAGAAATTTGCAGCTGAATCTCTCCCCAAATTACTAAATTTTCCACAAGAACTGCTACCCTTAATAATAGAGAGAGCCCATAGAATAGGGAGACTTAGGGATGTAGAAGGAAATAAATCTAGGCCCAGACCTATAATTGTACGATACTTGAGCTACCAAGATAAGCTTAAAATCATGCAATTATCCCGTAAGAATTTGCCTGGGCTTTTGGAGGGGACTAAAATATAAATTTTCCAAGATTCCGCATATGCCACGTCTCTGAAAAGAGGAGAACTCACCCCAATATGCGGCAGATTAATCAAAGAGGGTATTTTCGCCACTGTATTATATCCGGCTAAACTTAAAATAGAATTTCAGGGTCACACATATTTTTTTGAGACCGCTGCGGAGGCAGAAAAGTTTTTTACGGAAAAAGTTGTTATATAGGATAACAGGATTTTTGATAATTTAAATGTACTCAATCACATTTCTGATAAACAAAAGTGAATGGTTTTATAGTTTCATTTGTTCTCTTTTTTTGTACCAAGTTTTAAGGAGAATTATTCTTCTGGGGACGGGGATGGGGGGGCAATATATTTTTCCCCCTTTTTTTTTTTTCTCTCTCAAGTAATGTCTAAAAAAGGAAAATTGATTCTAACGTCCTGGAATGTTGGGGGTATCTCTTCTCCAATAAAACGCAAGGCAATAGTCTCGCAATTGAGGAAACATAACTCCGATATATCCTTCATACAAGAGACTCACCTTAATGCGGAAGAATCAGTTAAATTGAAAACTTCCTGGGTGAAAGAGGTATTTTATGTACCTAGTATTGGTAGGAAGAGGGGAGTTGCTATCTTACTGGGGAAGAGGTTAACTTATGAAATATTATCAAAACACTCCGACTCAAACAGCAGAACCCTAATTCTGAAAATTAAATTGGCAAATCTTGTCTACATACTTTGTAACATCTATGCCCCCAATAATTTTGATCCTAACTTTTGGGACTCGGTTCAAACTAATATTCTACAAATGGGGGAAGGAATTGTCATACTGGCAGGGGACTTTAATATGGCACCACGAATACCTATTGATAGGCTCAGGGGGAAAAAAAAATATCTGCTTGCAATCTAAGAGAGACAAGTTAGAGGCTAGAATGTTTAGAACTTTAGAGAGTAACTTGGATCTTAAAGATATATGGAGAATACAACATCCAGATCAAAGAGAATTTACATGTAAGGCCAGAAATGCTAACTCCCTTTCAAGAATCGATTTATTCGTAGTTAGTGATAAAATAATAAAAATAGGTTCCACCACTAAGATTGCACAAATAACCATCTCAGATCATGCTCCAATCTTATTAGAGATCCCAATTCATGGTAAAATGTACTCTTCACGGCGGTTCTTTTTCCCAAAATTTCTATCAAATAATTTAAAGTTTAAAAATTGGCTAATGAATAAAATGAATGAATTTCTCTCCTTAAATTTGGGCTCAGTCAATAATCCAAACTCTCTCTGGGAAGCGGGTAAAGCTGTAATGAGGGGGGAGATCATCGCATACATGGTTAAGCTCAAAAGAAAAACTAGTTTTAGAGAAAATCAAGCACTGAATGCCTTGACCAATTCTTATAATAGATACTTAACTCATCCCACCCCTTTAAATTGGAGACGATATTCTGCTGCCAAGGGAGAGAGAGATACCTTATTGACCCATAATACGATGCAAGCTAACTTAAAATCTAAAGCAAAGTTCTATCGTCATGGGGACAAAGCCGGTAAATTTCTGGCCAAATTATACAAAAATATTCAAGGGAACTCCCCAATTGACTTACTTTTAGAATCTGACTCTATGATCAATGACCCGAAAGAAATATTAGAAACCTTTTCAGATTATTATAAAGGGATTTACTCCTTTAAGGAGTCCGACTTGGTAGCTTCAAGAGATTTCTGGGAAGGCCTGGACCATCCAGTCTTGAGTGAAGATGCAGTAAATAAAATGAATGCCCCTATATCTGAACAAGAGATTCGTCAAACCATCAAGGAACTGCGGTCAGACAAAGCTCCTGGGCCGGACTCATTGCCTAATGAGTTTTACAAGATTTTGGCACCGATTGTTACTCCCCATTTGAAGACACTCTTTAATTACTTTTACATAGAGAGGAATCCCATTTCTACATCTTTCTCTGCCTCTACTACGTCGCTAATCTTAAAACAAGGTAAAGATCCTCTAAAAAAGGAGGCCTATCGGCCCATAGCATTACTTAACTCCGATTATAAATTATTGACCTCGATCCTAGCTAAAAGATTACAGAACGAGATTGGGCCTCTCATTAACGAGGACCAGGCGGGATTTCTAAATAAACGCAATCTAACAGCTAAAATCAGAGAACTCTTTCTGATCCTTGATTACTTCAACAACTCTGAGAAAGTACCCTCTCAAGACCAAATGGACTTGGTGGTAATAGCTCTAGACGCAGAGAAGGCTTTCGACTCAGTACATCATCAACATATCTTGACTTCTCTGCTATCCTTTGGATTCAAAGATAACTTTGTATATTTCATTAAAAGTCTTTGTGAAAACTCATCAACCAAACTCTATTAACCAGCTAGAATCTGGTCCAATTAAACTTCAAAGGGGCACCAGACAAGGTTGCCCCTTATCTCCCCTGTTGTTTGACCTAGCTATTGAGCCCCTTGCCCTCAAAATAAGAAAAGATCTTCAAGGCATAAAGATAGGGTCAGTGGAACAAAAAAATTGCTTTGTATGCCTATGACGTACTGGTCTACGTCTCAAATACTAGATTTAATATCCCCAAATTACTCTCGATTACAAATTCTTTTGGAGCATTTACGGGATATAAAATTAATCTTGCCAAATCAGAGTTAATGTGGATTAGGAAAAGTGAGATATCTATGACTGAATTACCTTTTAATGAGGTCAGATCTCACTTTAGATATTTAGGCATTAATATCTCGGCAAATCCACAAGAGTGGTATGATCTTAATATCTCTCCAGTCCTAATCAAGGTAAAGGAATATATGAAGAACTGGCAAAATTTTCCTCTCTCATTGACGGGTCGAATTGCTCTTTTCAAGATGGTTCTTCTTCCTAAGATACTTTTTCCTTTGCAAAATGTACCAGTCATCTTGAAAACTAAAGACTGGAAGAGTTTATGTAAGGCTCTTCGGTACTTCTTATGGAGGTGCAAAAGGCCCCGAATTTCGATTATTAGACTACATCTGCCTAGGAGGTATGGTGGCATGGCTCTACCAGATCTCAGCAGCTACAGCTTGGTCTTTTTAGCACGAACTGTAATAGATTGGCTATTAAATAAGAATTACTTCACGAATAACACTCTTGAAATAAATATATTATATCCATATAATCCCACAGCGTTAATTCATTGCCCTTTGCAGCTGATTCCTAAGGAAGTGAAACGCCTTAGTTCTATATATACAATATTACAAGCTTGGAGAAAACTAGGATGTAAATTAGGCATAGATCTATCTATCCCGAAATTCCAAGGATTATGTGGCAATCCGGAATTCCAAAGAGGTACCCAATCTCAGGTCTTCCAGAAATGGAATAGCCTCGGATTGACTTACCTCACACAATTTATAGATCAGGAGGCTCGTCTAATTAAAACTTTTGAGACCTTAAAACAGGAATTCAAACTAAGTAATAAAGACTTCTTCGCGTACTTACAGGCTAGGCACTATCTTTCTTCACTTATCGACAAATATGGTTGGTCTTGGTCTTGGGGGAAGCTAGATAGTTGGCCGATCCTTGTTAAAAACAACCTATTCTCCATTTCAACCTGGTATGACCTGTTGGTCAGCCAAAAGGGTGAACTTAATTTAGATTACATAACGCAAAAATGGAATCTAATGTCTCAAGACTTAGACATCGGGCCCAACCAGGTTGAAAAGTCTATAGTCACGATAACACAAACTACCTTATCTGCTAGTTGGAGGGAATCACACATTAAGTTGTTATATAGAACCTATTACACTCCGCTCAAAGGATTTAAATGGCATAATTTCAACTTTAATGTTTGCCCAAAATGCTCGCTCCCAGCGGCGGACTTAGTCCATATGATTTGGACCTGTCCTCGATTAACGCAGTTTTGGCGGAAGTTAGAATTTTGGCTTACTAGGGCGTTAAAATTGCCCTCTCTCTCTCTCTCTCTTTGGCAGAAATAGTCTTCTTTGTTGAATCCCCTTCCACTCATAACTCTAAAAAAATAATAAATATGACAATTTTGGCCGCAAGGAATCTAATTCTTAATAAATGGCGAGATACCTCAACTCCGAGTATATCAGAAGTTAAAAATTACATGAAAAAGCAATGCGTCATTGAGCAGATGGATATAACTTTGACTTCCGAAAGAGAAATAACTCTCTTTTTCCAGAAATGGGCCAGATTCATTAAAATCTTCCCCCAGAAAGAAATAGATAATCTAATATATCCCCTTAGACACTCCGAGACAGTTTTATTAGGGCGTTGGTAAAATAGGCCCCTTTTTTTTTTTTTGTGCCCTCCCCCGTCCCCTTTCCCCATAGATGTTGAATAGACAACGGTCAAACTGAAACCCTGTTTAGAAAATTGATGGCTTTAATTATTTGTATATTCTAAAAATTGTTGAATTTTATTATGTTATACTTTGTTTACAAGCCATTTATTCACAATCTATCCTCAAGTTCTATAACATGAGATTTTTTTCTTTTCCTTGTTTTTTGTATATGTATTTTTGCTGAGGATTGATGATTATTGTTTATGTTGTAAATTTAACTAAAACTGAATAAAAAGTATAATATATATATAAAAAAAAAAAGGAGGTAGACTATCACTGTTTATAACATTCTGTTATTCATTCTTTAAGAAACTTTGCATTGAAATGCAAAAATGTCAACATGTCCACATGCTCTTGGCTGAGGCTTTCTCTCTATTTGCAAGCTATTTTGCCTGCAGCAGAGAAGAGGCGCTCAGATGGTGTGGAGGTGCCTGAGATGCATAAGTACATCTATAAGTTTTGACAATTTTGTGAAGGTGGGATATTTATCTTTGTTAAATCCACCAATGCAAAGCATTTTCCTTCTTGGCATGGGGCCTCTCAAAGTAAGCCTGGACTTCATACTAACATAAAAATATCTTTAACCCCTTAACGACACGAGTCGTACAGGGTACGTCGCACAGAACCTGGTCTTTAAAGACCAGCGACGTACCCTGTATGACTTTGGGGATTAAAGCGGCTGGAAGCGATCCTGATCGCTTCCAGCCGCTTTACGGTTATTGCAGTGATGCCTCGATATCGAGGCATCCTGCAATAACATTTTTCCCCCATCCGATGCAGAGAGAGCCACTCTGTGGCCCTCTCTGCACCGGCATCGACGGCCGCAATCGTTGGTGGGTGGGAGCTGACCGTGGGAGGCGGGTGGGCGGCCATCGGTGACAAATTGAAGGGAGAGGGGGGCGGGATCGGGGGTGGGGTTGTTGGGCGCACGCACGGGAGCGCGCGCGTGCACGGGGGCCGGTGGGTGGGCGCGTGCACTAGGAGGGAGCGGGTGGGAACCGCTACACTACAGCAAAATAATTATATAAGACTAGCAGTAAGGGGGGATACAATCCCCAACAAAAATAAATCTAAGGGATCTGGGAGCGGGTGGGGGATAAGCTACACTACAGAAAAAATGGGAAAAAAATTTAAAAAACCCATTTGTATTTGCAAATAGGGTACTGGCAGACAACTGCCAGTACCCAAGATGGCTCCCAGTAAGGTAGAGGTGGAGGGTTAGAGAGCTGTTTGGGGGGGGGGATCAGGGAGGTTGGGGGCTAAGGGGGGATCCTACACAGCTGCATATGTAAATATGCTTTACAATTTTTAAAAAATTTTTAAATATACCTTTTATTTTAGTACTGGCAGACTTTCTGCCAGTACTTAAGATGGCGGGGACAATTGTGGGATGGGGGAGGAAAGAGAGCTATTTGGGAGGGATCCTGGGGTGTGATGTGTCAGGTGGGAGGCTGATCTCTACGCTAAAGCTAAAATTAACCCTGCAAGCTCCCTACAAATGACCTAATTAACCCCTGCACTGCTGGGCATAATACACGTGTGGTGCGCAGCGGCATTTAGCGGCCTTATAATTACCAAAAAGCAACGCCAAAGCCATATATGTCTGCTATTTCTGAACAAAGGGGATCCCAGAGAAGCATTTACAATCATTTATGCCATACTTGCAAAAGTTGTTTGTAAATAATTTCAGTGAGAAACCTAAAATTGTGAAAAATTTTACGTTTTTTTTAATTTGATCGCATTTAGCGGTGAAATGGTAGCATGAAATATACCAAGATGGGCCTAGATCAATACTTGGGGTTGTCTACTACACTACACTAAAGCTAAAATTAACCCTAGATGCTCCCTACAGGCTCCCAAATTAACCCCTTCACTGCTGGGCATAATACACGTGTGATGCGCAGTGGCATTTAGCGGCCTTCTAATTACCAAAAAGCAACGCCAAAGTCATATATTTCTGCTATTTTTGAACAAAGGGGATCCCAGAGAAGCATTTACAACCATTTATGCCATAATTGCACAAGTTGTTTCTAAATAATTTCAGTGAGAAACCTAAAGTTTGGGAAAATATTTGGGAAAAGTGAACAATTTTTTTATTTGATTGCATTTGGTGGTGAAATGGTGGCATGAAATATACCAAAATGGACCTAGATAAATACTTTGGGATGTCTTCTAAAAAAAAATATATACATGTCAAGGGTTAATCAGGGATTCCTGACAGATATCAGTGTCCCAATGTAACTAGCGCTAATTTTGAAAAAAAAATGGTTTGGAAATAGCAAAGTGCTACTTGTATTTATGGCCCTATAACTTGCAAAAAAAAAACAAAGAACATGTAAACATTGGGTATTTCTAAACTCAGGACAAAATTTAGAAACTATTTAGCATGGGTGTTTTTTGGTGGTTGTAGATGTGTAACAGATTGTGGGGGTCAAAGTTAGAAAAAGTGTGTTTTTTTCCATTTTTTCCTAATATTTTATCATTTTTTTAAAGTAAATGATAAGATATGATGAAAATAATGGCATCTTTAGAAAGTCCATTTAATGGCGAGAAAAACGGTATATAATATGTGTGGGTACAGTAAATGAGTAAGAGGAAAATTACAGCTAAACACAAACACCGCAGAAATTTAAAAATAGCCCTGGTCCTTCAGGGAAAGAAATTGAAAAATGGCCGTGTCCTTAAAGGGACAGTCTACACCAAAAATGTTCTTATTTAAAATGATAGATAATCCCTTTATTACCCATTCCCCGTTTTTGCATAACCAACACAGTTATATTAATACACTTTTTACCTCTGTGACTACCTTGTATCTAAGCCTTTGCAGACAGCCTCCTTATCTAAGTGCCTTTGACAGACATGCAGTGTAGTCAATCAGTGAAGACTCCTAAATAACTTCACGGGAGTGAGCACAATGTTATCTATATGACACATGTGAACTAGCACAGTCTAACTGTGAAAAACTTTCAAAATGCTCTGAGCTAGGAGGCGGTTTTCAACTGTTTAGAAATCAGTTTGAGCCTAGCTAGGTTTAGCTTTTCAAAAATACCACCAAGGGAACAAAGCAAATTTGATGATAAAAGTAAATAGGAAAGTTGTTTAAAATTGCATGCCCTATCTGAATCATGAAAGTTTAGTTTTGACTAGACTGTCGCTTTAAGGGGTTAATATCTATGTGCAATGGTAAATAACCAGCTATAAGGTTAGGGAAAAATATCTAGTCTGCTCTTAAAATAACAAATATATACTTAGAGGTTGAATCTGGTAAATATCGCAATTTATTAAAAAAAAAAAAAAAAAAAAAAAAAACAATTTTAAAAAAGTCAAAAGTGCTAAGGACTATATATCAATAACAGGACAAAGCCTTTACACACACACACACATATATATATATATATATATATATAAGATAGATAGATAGATAATAGTGCACACCAATTCATATAACAACTCCCATCAATCTAGGGCTAAGTGTAAATAACAAGCTTGGCACTTTATCATGCAAAGCATAGTCCCAAATCCCACGATTTAATATACACAATCCAAATGATAACTCCTATTATTTCTGGGCTGCACATAAGCCAGGAGTAGTTATAAACTTAAAAAGAAACTTATACTGTCCTGAAAAAGTGAAAAGTAAAGGTCTGTAGACGTTCCATAGGCTAAGGACATAACCATAAAACACAATACCATCTGCAAGAGCTCAAAGTGAAGCAGCTAGTGCTGTGTGCAAACCAACTAATCGCAGACCAACTAATCGATTATGATTACTATTTTAATAATCAATTATATTGATTAGTTGTTGCAGCTCTATAAATGAGTGAATGTAATAGCTCAACAAGGAGTGCTACTTGACACCAAAGGGTTAATCAGCAATGTGTGCTACTGGAGGGAAAGAGAGAGGAGACATTATTCACTGCAATCAGGGTGGATAAAAAATTATTTTATTTTATTTTTAAATAAAAAAAAAAAATCATATTTAAATAAATTGGTTTTTTTTTTTGCTTTTTATTTAAACTGGATTTTTTTGTAAAATAAAATCTAAATATAGTTTCTGTTTAAGAAACAATATAATCCAAAGGTTGTGCATCATGTAATAAGGATTAGAGTTTAATTTTGTAGGTGTACTGCTTAATTTTTTTGGTAAATTAAATGTCATTAATCCATTCACAATGTCATCTTCACCCAGAGGTTTCTGTAAGATTATTTTTGGCATGTTTTCTGTCTAGAAGAGGAGATCATATATTCTTGGTTTTGTAGTTCTCAAAACTTTGAATTTGTGTCTGCAAAAAATAACATTGCTATTCTTCAAAGCAAAAATGTTATAAACTAAACATAAAAGTTGAGAAATAGACCCTAAAAGGGACATAACCCTAACAGTTTTTCTTTCATGATTCAGATGGAGCATACAATTTTCAGATTTCAAATGTACTTATTTTATTAAATGTGCTTCTCTTTCTCTACATCCTCTGTTAAAGGAGAGCAATGCACTACTGGGAGATAGGTGCACACATTGGGTGAGCCAGTGGCAGGTAGCTAGCTCACAGTAGTGCATTGTTTCTGAGCCTACCTTTGTATCCTTTTCAACAATGAATACCAAGAAAACAAAGCAAATGTGATAATAGAAGTAAAAATTGGAAAGTTGTTTAACATTGCATTTTCTATCTGAATCATAAAAAGTTTAATTTTGACTTTACTGCCCCTTTAATGTCATTGCTACCCTGCAAATATATGTACACAGAATCAACTCATACTAATAAGAAACTCAATGAATAGAAGAGAGTGTTTGGAGTGGAATAGATCTGCAGTAGGACCTAAGTGTGAGGATGGATAGGGCAAGCAGTAAAAATAAAATGTTATGGTTTTAGTTAAATTGTTATTTAAATTGTTATTATTAAAGGAGAACTGAACCCAATTTTTGTCTTTTATGATTCAGATAGAGCAGCAATTTTAAGCAACTTTCTAATTTACTCCTATTATCAATTTTTCTTCATTCTCTTTCTATCTTTATTTGAAAAAGAAGGCATCTATGCTAAGGAGCCAGCACATTTTTGGTTCAGTACCATGGACAGCACTTGTTTATTGGTGCTGTCCAATCAGCAAGGACAACCCAGGTTGTTCACCAAAAATGGGTCGGCATCTAAACTTACATTCTTGCTTTTCAAATAAACATACAAAGAGAATAAAGAAAATTTGATAATAGGAGTACATTACAAAGTTGCTTAAAATTGCATGCTTTATCTGAATCACGAAAGGAAAATTTGAGCTCAGTGTCCCCTAATATTTTTTTCTCCTTCTAATAAAGTACAGCTTAAAAGTTGATCAAATATGAACCTTTTAAACTGGAGATAGTTCACCTCCCAATAATTGTATTCATTTTAATGATCTATGTATTTCTAATGGTATATAACTAGATCAGTATTTTCTGATATAACTGGAAAAATAATCTGAATTATTAATTATAATAATTATTATTAAAATGAAACCTTTATGTAGAAAACCATGATTTAAATTGATGTAAATCGAGTCTTGCTGCTAGTGATTTAAATCATGATTTAAATCAATTTTAATTAAAATCAAATCCACCGTGATTGCAATTATGTCTGTGTGTTAGTGCCCCTAGAAAGGGCACATTATCTTCAGCCTTCTAGAGCTCTATAAATTTCACCTTATATCATGTACATGGTGCCCCATGCATGGCCAGGTTTTCAGAAGAGAAAGAAACATAGCAAGGGTGTGAGCAACAATGAATCTCCCAGCTACACCACAGGACAACTAATATTATGTACATAAAGGGTTACATTTAGTAGGCTTTCGAGTTCCGACTAAGCTGCATAGTCCTAGTACTGGCTTTTCAGGTCTCGAATCTTATCTCAAACATGGTGCCCGCTAACAGGCCTTTCTGCCAAGGTGCTGGAACATCCAAAAGCAGCCTTTCTTGAACTTTGCACAATCGTAAGGCAGCACACTCTACCTACACTTTGTACATGGCTGACAAAGCCAAGAAGAGGAAATTTATCTAGAAAGTATATGTTGAGAACTGTGGAGATGTCCAAGACAAATGCTAGAAAAAGTGCAGTTTCTACCATCTTTACAAAGTTGCAGGCAGTCGCAAGATAACTTCAAGGGCAACATAACAATCTGCAACCACCATGGACATCTGGCACTTGCTGAGTACCTGATCAATCACTGAAGGGAGCTACTGGATGACAAAAGGCTTAACCCCCTTTTCTGAGTTAGAGTCAGGAAAAGGTGTTGTTATTCATTTATGGATTCATTTACATACTAGATATATTTTTAATATACAAACACTATCAAAGTAAATTTGATAAGTGAAAAGTCTTCTAAAATTGCATACACGATCTGGCTTATGAAAGTTTAATGTTTGTTGGCTACATGTGTATCCCACTCTGAACTGATTATCTGCTTCTTGCTCAAGAAGTCTAAGTGCTGCAGTTAAAATGTTGCAGCTCCCAAAAGGAACTTTAGCTTTGCTTTTATCCCCTTTGCT
Source organism: Bombina bombina (assembly GCF_027579735.1). NCBI lineage: Eukaryota > Metazoa > Chordata > Amphibia > Anura > Bombinatoridae > Bombina > Bombina bombina. The sequence continues at coordinate 560,811,393 of NC_069501.1, read as the reverse complement.
TTGTTTCAGACATATTATAGCATTAGTATCCCTTGCCAACATGCTATACTTTATTTTTGCATCATAACCATACAGAGTATTTTCAACATGCATTCTTAACCCACCATGAAATTATTATTCATGCCAAACTTGTTAAAAGAGACACTAAATACGGAGGCGGAGCTAGCAGCTCATCATGGAGGACGCACATGAGTGAGCTCCGTGTCTGTCAGGGCTAAAAAGCCTATTTAGGAGCATAAAAAGCTGATCTATCTCCACATCGACCTACAGGTCAGCTATTCAACAGTGCCCTGGTGCTTTATCCAGCATTGAAAAGCAGCACCGCACCACAACATATCGGAGGTTAACCGCCGCCATATCTGGACACTACGGAGGCCTGTTTTGCAGGCTGTGAGGCGACACATCGCAACTCATACCCGCCGCTATACCTCCCTGGAGTAGATCGGGAAAGATGTTCCAGACCTGAACCGGCCCAGCACAAGTAGGAGAACCGCCGTCGGAGACAGTGAGTAGTGCGCCATTAGGGCCTGCCCTCCCCGATGTCCCACATTACAGCAAGGCCTCATCACCACTGTGGCACACTATGAACTTGGCCAGCCACTGAGAGCGGAGGCATGATATTTTGGGACAAACTGAGAATAAGCCATGAGCGAGCTAGATCACTTTTCTGAATATGCTACACGCTAAGTAATTATGCCGCATCACATACTAACAGGCCAAGAACAGCACACATTGTGATTTAACGCCACGAGTCTCTGCCATGTACACTGATAGCGGGGAACCCGACTAAGAAATTTCTAGATATAACCTAATGGTGGGTGATCACGCCAATATTTATTCAAACTGTGGTTTCTTAAACCTCTGTCTACATCTGGTCTAGAGAATAAGAGAGAGTCCAATCTGAGTTAATAGACCTTTAACACCTACTCCAGACGCTGCAAGATGTCTGTTAAAGGACAGAAAAAAGCACCTAAAGGCAGTAAGAGCCTAAAAAACATGCAAAACCCATCTATGCTAAAAGAATTTTTTAAGCCCTTAGAAGCCACCCCTGGGCCGGCAGCTGAAATGCAAGATAACATGAGTGACTCTGATGAATCAATACAATCTCAAATGTCCTCTAGGAACACCAGACCACTCACAAGGGCAGATTTAAATTTTTTACCCACCAAAGATGACTTTGCTGCACTGCTATCACAGGTCAGTCAACTCATCAAGGATGGCCTTAAAGAGGTCAGGAAGGACATTAATGATCTAGGGGATAGAATGGAATACTTGGAGGAAGGATCTGACCACATCAACTCAGAGCTTGAATTACTTTCCAGACAGGCGTATCAACAGAGTGTCACTATAGACAACCTCCAAACCCATGTAGAAGATCTGGACAATAGGGGGCGACGTCAAAACCTTAGGATTAGGGGTATCCCAGAGACTATCCTCCCCCCTCAACTTGAGGATTACCTGCAAAAAATCTTTCAGCATATTACTGATGAATCTGAACTACCTTCTATCCCACTAGATAGGGCCCATAGGGCACTCAGACCACCCCCGAAACCTACGGATCCGCCAAGAGATGTGATTTTAAAATTTCAACTCTTCAAAGACAAGGAACTGGTCCTCACTGCAGCTCGGAAAAAACAGAATATCTGCTTTGAAGATAGTCATCTACAGGTATACGCAGATGTAAGCCCTATCACACTTGGTAAAAGGAGAGAGGCCAGGTACTTAACACAACATCTACAAACACTGAAGATACCTTATAGATGGGGTTTCCCGTTTTGCCTTAGGGTGATTCGGGGCTCACAGACATTCACCTATAGATCGCTGGAAGATATTGAACCTTTCTGTAAACAATTGAACATACCTCTACCTACCCCTCCCAAACTTAATGAATCCAAGCCTGATCAGGATCCACAAGACACCCATACCCCCAGACCCCAAAGATTGGGCTGGACCACAGTCAACCGGAAAAGATTGAGAAAAGACAAGACTGTTGCTACCCCCTTCTCAGGCCAAGATGATGCTCAACAAACACCTACCTGAGGTCCTTTAGTATTTATCTGAACTTTTTCCACCACTTTACTTCTAGAAAGGTGTTTCCTTTTCTACCTCATCTTGATGCTCCACAGGGGGCGACCTACCTTTGAACAGTATTTCCTATATGTGGACGACTATGTGGTAATAGTACTTTAGAATAGATGGACACAGCCTTATAAGCCAGAAAATACCTTTTTTTTTTCTTTTTTTTTTGCTAAGGTGGTATGATGACCCAATACCCTCTAGCCATCTCCATCTAGCATTGCTAGTTGACCACAAAGTGATGTTTATTGCAGTTTTACTTTTATTTTTACATTGTTTAGTTTAGTTATCTTACACTTTTAATTTTAGATCTGCACTGTTAGGTGGCAGTAAGATTTAAGAGGATGGAGATTATATTAGTTAAGAATGTTATGTTCTCCTATATATTTGAATTTAGAACAGAATAGTATTAGCCCTGACCTATAGCTCAATGTTTTTGAGCCATTTTTCAATTGCTGTAGGTAGGTTAGGTTTGTATTTTGCTGTAATGTCTTTGTTTTTTGTTATTTATTTACTTTTTCTCCCTCTTCTTCTCTCTCTTTCTCTCAATAATCACCTTTTTCTCTACCCCCAGAGGATCTTCCGACATACCAATCTCTGTATTATCTGTAGCATTATATGTACCATTCATGCACATCATTTTTGGCCACCAGAAGCTCGGTTACACAGTAAGTACCCCTCATCCCAGAGATGGGAATCTATAGACATGCAGGTACACCCTTTAATTCCAGTAAATTTTAGCTCCTCTATGCTGCTCAGACCCTTAGATTATTATGTCCCTCCCTAAACTAAAAATTTTTTCCCAAAACGTCAAAGGCCTTAATTCTCCAACAAAAAGGTCAGTAGCCCTGAACTGGTTTCGCAGGCTGGGGGGCGACATTATCTTTATTCAGGAGACACACTTTAGTCGCGAGGGGGCTCCCGCACTCTCCTCCAGCACATACCCTCTTGGCTATTTCTCTCATAACGACAGTAAAACAAATGGAGTAGGCATTCTCTTAAATAGGAGATTACCGTTTCAACTAACTGCCAAACAACAGGATAAAGAGGGTAGACTTCTTATCTTACAGGGAACTCTATATAATCAACCGGTTACACTGGTGAATGTGTATGCCCCCAATAGAGCACAAGCTAAGTTTTTTAGGCAGACCTTGGACAGATACTTGCCTACTACTAGGGGAATTGTTATCTACGCAGGCGACTTTAATGTAGCTCTGTCACCTTTGCTCGACTGCTCTCACGGACGGAGTGGGATCCCCATATCCACATTACAAAGCATTAATACCAATTTATCAGCCCACTCCCTAGTAGACGTGTGGAGGTTGCAACATCCCCAGAAGAAAGAGTTCACATTTTACTCGCACCCGAATAGGTCCTGGTCTAGAATAGATTACATTTTAGTAAACCAACTTAGCTTACACATTATAGACTCCACCACTATTTCCCTAACTCCCTGGTCGGACCATTCTATGGTCACGCTCACCGTTGTTTGGCCCTCGGCTCCACTCTCCCAATACATCTGGAGACTGGATGAAACACTTTTAAAAGATCCAATATTTATAGAACAAATCTCTAAAGCCCTGAATGAGTATTTTAGAATAAACATGACTGATTCTATCACTCCCAGTATCCTATGGGATGCACACAAGGCGGTAATAAGGGGCATTTTTCTCAAACACAAAGCATTTCTTACTAAGCGTAGGAAGTCAGACTATAGCACGCTTGAACACCAATTATCGACCCTTGAGCACGCCCATTTCCAGCACCCTTTAGATCCCATCATAAATCGAGACCTTGCCCTTGCAAGAAATAAGTTTAATACCCAGTTACAAAAAGAGGCCCAAAGACAAGCCTTTTATCTAAAGAGATTATATTTCTCAGAAGGAAACAAAGCCGGAAGGCTATTAGCCAGAGCTTTACGCCAAAGAACGCTTAACTCCTATGTCCAAAAACTATATAACGTAGATCGTGAGGAGATACAAGATAGTAAGTCAATTGCCTCAACATTTCATGACTACTACAGTAAACTATATAATTTACCACCAATAGACTCCCCCGAAGAGACTATCGATATGAATACATATGTTAGGGAGGCTGACTTAATTAAGATTTCGAAGGAGGAGGCCGCAAGCTTAGATGAACCCATTGCCCCTTTGGAAATCATAAAGGCCATTGAATCTCTCCCAACGCAAAAAAGCCCGGGACCCGACGGTTTTTCCAATTTGTATTACAAAACATTTAAAAATATATTACTGCCACACTTGCTTAGACTATTTAATTCAATAGACGAACACGGATCTTTTTCCACAGATTTTTTATCGGCCCACATTACATTAATTCATAAAACAGGGAAGTCTCCACTTGAACCAGGCAGCTACAGGCCTATATCCCTCATAAATACGGACGCTAAAATATATGCCAAGATATTGGCAACTAGACTTAGTACGTTGTTGCCTCATATTATCCACACAGACCAGGCGGGCTTTATTCCGCGTCGGGAGGCCAGGGATAATACAATTAGGACGCTCCATTTGATCGATTTTGCTACAACCTCTAATATTGAGATGGTCCTGGCCTCAACCGACGCGGAAAAAGCGTTTGATAGGATGAACTGGGTATACCTTCGCTCGGTGTTGACTGGATATGGGTTTGGAGATAAATTGATTAACAGGATATTCAGTCTATATAGTAATCCCACAGCTAGAATCAGGGTAAATAGCATTTTGTCAGAGTCTTTTCAAATAAATAATGGTACGCGGCAGGGGTGCCCACTGTCCCCGCTATTATTTGCCATTGCAATGGAACCCCTAGCATCCCACATTAGGCTAAATACTAACATCACTGGGATAGCCGTAGGCCCCAACAATTATAAAATAAGCTTATATGCTGATGACATACTGTTGTCTTTATCTAATCCTAGTATATCTCTACCGGCCGTATTGACCGAATTTCGCCGTTTTGGGAGCCTCTCCCACTTCCTGATTAATAACCAGAAATCTAACATTCTAAATATTACAATGAACGCCCATAAGTTTTCAAATCTGGCACAGGTCTGTCCATATCAATTAAACAGTGATCACATCAGATATTTAGGTATTAACGTCACACCACGACTGACATCCCTATTTAAATCCAATTACACACCGCTCTTACAAGAAATATCGAGGGACTGCCAATCTTGGCGAAATAAATATTTCTCTTGGTGGGGCAGAAACCAAATCACGAAAATGTCATTGTTGCCTCGAATACTTTATTTATTGCAGACTATCCCTATCCATCTCCCCAATACCTTTCTCCAACAGCTCCAATCTATCCTCAACGATTTTATATGGGGAGGACAAAAACCGAGAGTGGCTAGGCAAAATTTATATAGATCTAGGAGAGATGGTGGGTTGGGTACTCCCCATATACTCCGATATTATCAGGCTAACGTACTACAACGTATACTAAATTGGCACAATAGCTCTCAAGACAAGGCATGGATCCCCCTAGACACGCATATCCTGAAAACTCCCAAAGTAGGCCCAATTTGCTGGCTGCAGGATAAATATCGCCCAACTAGAGCTAGATCATCCCCTCTGTATAGACACATCTTTCGTACCTGGGATACAATAATTACCCATATAAAAGGCATATCCACACCCCACTCGCCCATGACACCAATTTTCCAAAACACTGAATTACTATTAGGCATCCATCTCTCAACGGGGGACATACACTATAAAGAGTTGGGGTTTTCATCTCCACTGGTGGATTTTCTTTCCCAGGGGAAACTTAGGCCGAGACAAGACTTATCTGAAGTTCTGGAAGGTACATTTACTAACTGGTTGAAATACTCCCAATTGCAAAATCTGTTGCGAGTTTCCCCACATAGCTCTCAGCTTACACGCTCTCTCACCCCATTTGAAACGCTTTGCAGAGCTGCCATTACCTCAAGAGGAACTCTTGCTATGTCGAGGCGAATTATAGATCATTGTGTACATAGAACATTACCGACATACACTCAATCCTGGCAGGAAGAATTGCACCAAGACATTACACCGGATTACTGGTATAAATTGTTTGAATTTACTGGCAAAACGTCGTCTTCTTCCCAGATCCTCGAAATGAACTATAAAATTCTTTCAAGGTGGTATATGACACCAGTCAGACTGAAAATGATATACCCTGGGGTTTCTTCTCTGTGCTGGAGGGGGTGTGGGGGTGAGGGAACTTTATCGCACATATGGTGGTCGTGCCCTAGCCTGCGGACCTTTTGGGACTCCTTAGAAAAGATATTACACCCGCTACTAGGTACTACATTTAATTTTAACCCAATGATCATACTGTTTAACGCTAGGCCTAGGATCTCCTGTAAACTTAGACTTTCCCTTCTTCAAATTTGCGTAAATGGAGCAAAATCCCTAATTGCCAGAAAATGGAAATCCCAAAATGTCCCAACAATTACGGAGTGGGCAGCTAGAACACAAGAACTTATTCTTTTGGAAGAATACTCTTATCTTAAACGAAATAGACATGACATGTTTTTAAATATAAAACTTTATTGGGAATCACTGCAGGTACCAACATAATTTCGACCTTACTCGAGCTTCTGACCAATGATGTTACATTATGCTATGGGACAGGTGATATTGGAGAGATTACTTCATTACCCACTCTTCTGGATTTCCCCTCTTCTTCTTATACTACCTCCAATGTTTCTCCTCTTTCTCTCCCCTCTACTGCTTCACCCCTTCTACATCACTACGGTTATCCTCTTCCTTTTCTCTTCTTTCTTTTTTCTTTTTTCTTCTTCCCCTTTTCTTCCCCTTCCTCCCCCTCTTTCTTTTTTTTTTTTTCTCTTATTTAATTATTTTGAAAAAGGTTCCCTCAAATATAACTGGACAAGATGCTAAAGTTGGCCTATTTAGAGGCCTATGCGGTTTATATATAATAGATTTTCTTTTCTCTTTTTTCTTGTCCTTACGGATACACAGCAGAAGCTGCATGTTCATAACCTGTAATAGCAATCAGATGGAATTTAATAGCACACTATTATACTTTGTACTGTGTATCTTATGTCATGTTTTATGAACCTGTTCAATAAAAACTTTATATATAAAAAAATAAAAAAAAAAAAAAAAAAAAAAGAGACACTAAATACATGCTAGATAGAATGATGCAGTCAAATAAATTATTAGTCTGATATAATAACATGTAGAGATATTTTTAAAGTTTCATAGCTGTTTAAATATTGACAGAATAAGTGTAAAATTCTAGTTTCTATAAAACAAAGATAGCTGCCATGTTGTAACTTAGGTTACGTTTCTTATGTGGCCAATAAGGTACATTTATAAATTGGTCACTAGAATGTGGAGCCAATGGCTGTGTGGAATATAACCGTGTTCTGCAGTTCCACTTCTAACAGGAACTGAAACACTCACAATTTCAGAATGGAATTACAGGAAAAGGGGACAAAAAAATTAAAGTATATATATATATATATATATACATACATACACATATATATATATATATATATATCATATATTATAGTGCCATCTCAAAGTATTTAAAGGAACATAATACTTATATGCTAAATCCCTTGACAGTGATGCAGCATAACTGTAAAATGTGTAAAAATATCACCTGAACATATCTATGTAAAAAAGGAAGATATTTTACCTCATAATTTCCTCAGCACACCAGAGTAAGTATTCTATAAAATAAATAATGTCACTTACTGACCAGCTGCAGGTAAGAAAGAAAAAAAAAAGTAATAAATGAACAGCAGCCAATCCGCATCAGCAGCGCTGAAAAGAGTTTTACTGTGATCTCATGAAATTTCATAGTAAACTTCTTTCAAGGGGCAGTATACACCAATTTTCATTCAACTGCAGGTAATATACACTACTATAAAGATAAACATGCACAGATAAGGATATAAAAATCAAGTGTAAAACCTTTTAAAAACTTACTTAGAAGCTCCCAATTTAACACTGTTAATGAGATAAGCCTGATAGCAGAACCACCCCCATCCCCTGCATATGAAAAGACCCAATATACAAACAGAAGCAGTCTGAAGTCTGTATACATCAGTATACATCTAAATCTTTGGGGCTTGGTTAGGAGAAAAGCTGCCTGTCTGAAAATCAGCAATGTTATTTAAAAATAAGCAAACTATACATTTTTACAAAAACACACCCGGATGGGCTATATAAATGGATCATCTACAAAACATTTATGCAAAGAAAAATCTAGTGAATAATGCCCCTTTAAACTGAATAGAGAAATAACATGAGTGTGCATGAGGTACGCTCCCTTGCAAGTAGCGGGACATGCATACTGATTTGCTACTGAAAGTCCTTTACAGTAGGGTGTGAATACTTAAGACATTTTGAGACAAAATATCTTCCTTTTTTACATAGAGATGTTCAGGCAATATTTTCTAGTCAACTTTTTACAGCTATACTACATCACTTTCAAGTGGATATTGTGTCTCTTTAAAGGGATACTAAACCCTTTTTTTTTTTGTTATGATTCAGAAAGAGCATGCACTTTTAAGCAACTTTCTAATTTACTCCTATTATCAAATTTTCTTTGTTCTCTTGGTATCTTTGTTTGAAAAATCAGGAATGTAAGCCAGACCATTTTTATTTCATTTAACCACCAATCAGCAAGAGCTACCCAGGTGCTGAACCAAAAATGAGCCTGGTTCCAAAGCTTTCATCCTGCTTTGCAAGTAAAGATACCAAGAGAATAAATAAAAATTGATGATAGGAGTAAATTAGAATGTTGCTTAAAATTGCACGCTCTATCTGAATTATGAAAGAAAAAATGGGTTTAGTGTCCCTTTAAGGATTTATGCAGTATTTTCTAAATTTAAAAAATCATATTGTCATATTTTCACATCATAATGAAGCAAATTGGAAGTAAATTTGTTCTGTTTTTATATAATGTATACTACGTGCCAGTCTCTGGCATAATGACAATTTCAGCCAAATTTGCTCAGCCATTACAGAGAAGCATTTTAAAAGAAGGCCACTCAAAAAGAATTTGATATGCACAAGACTGAATTTTAATTATTATTAGAAGTATTTCTTTTAAAGCAAAAAAATGCATATACATATTTTTTAAAAAAAAAAAAAAAAACATGCATGAGAACAATTTACTATAGGTTTGTGCACAAACATTTGGATTCCATGCATGCTTCCAGGTGCATATGCAGCATCTGACTGCACTGTACTAGTGTCATGAGTCTCATGCATGGTAGAAGTTATCACAAAAGCAAAGGCAACTTGACAGAAGCATTTTTCCAACAGTACAAAGCAAAGATTGCTTCTAATCACATTGGAATTACACTGTTGTGTCCCTTTCAAGTAGAATGGTCAGTACAGTTGTACCAGTGCCTCTTTGTAACACTAAGATACACTAGAAATATTGTATACTGTACAAGCAATGACTATTTATCCACAATAGAAAGCGCATCCTAACAGATTACAGGAATAACTGTCAGGTATATAGATTGTACAGTTATGATATAAAGCCAGCATGTTAAAATACGGACAAAATGTGCAATCATATACGTAAACACATTGATCACGGGGTATTATAAGTGCACATATGCCAGAGCAAATGAAACTATGTTGCGAAGTGTATGCGCGTGTGTATACACATTATTATTGTTCGTGCTATTTGGTATAAACAAAAAGGCATATGTTAATATAGCTCAGTATACATGCGATAACTAGAGGAACAGTTTACACGTTACAGCATGCATGTATTTACATAGTCGCCAGCGCTCACCTCAAATGACGTCATATGCCCTAGGCCCTGCGGTTCAGTGACGTCACGGCCATGCAGCGGTCGCTGTTCCCCAAGCAGCCCCGGAAAGAGGAGGACGGATAGCCGGGGCTGTCATATCGCCTCATTACATCTCCACTTCACAGATCAGCCCCGGCAACCCCGACCGATGCGGAACACCCCTTTCAGGGGAAGTGGTACGACCCGCCCTCCGCTCCTGTCAGCTAAAAGATGGCCGCGCCCACTAGGGAGGCAGGGGGAAAGGAGGGGCTGGAAACAAGCTTCCCTATCTAATGGGATGGTATTGCCCGCCCCCTGCTGCTGAGGTCTAGGCCTAGGCGCGCTCATACTTAAAAGAGGTGACACGGTTGTGTGCCACTAGCAAACGGTGGTATAGCCATATACTCCTAGTGTAAGAAGTCTGGGGAGCCTAATTCAAAACAAGGGAAAGGAAGTACCTTACCACCGATAATTGTTGTATATTTTTTATATACACCTGTAAAACTATATCCCTGCTACCTTTTGTTGTGTAGCATAGACGCAATAGTCTTTTCAGTAGGATAAAAATTTATTAACCTTAGCGTCAACCGTAAAGTAGTTAAATGCTCTCACAAGTGACCTACTGACAGTGACATGTTGCTCACCTCGCTTAACACAGCACTGACCTGGAATGACCGTCCTGTTTTGTATGGATACCCAATGCCGACAAACTCGACACCTGTGTTGCTTCCATCTAGTGGGCACGTTAACATACTGCATATTAAAGAAATTGACAGCTAGTTGGTACTTCGTTTTTATTTATATTTTTGTTGCCCCATTTCAATAGTGGTAAGGCTTGTACCTCCATCTACTGGCAATAAAAATAAGCAGATCAAATACTTTCAGGATGCTAAAATTTACAAATCTATAATATAAAACTGTAAAATAATGCTACTTCACGTTGTGTTTTAAGTCAATTTATTCATCATGTTACAGATATGCAAAACCGTATAAAAATATAATACAAAAGGTATAAGCAGAAAAATATGACTTACTTTTGACCTTTGTAAAATAAAAAAGGCACATTGGGATTATTAACTACAAATAAGGCACAAAACACAGAAAACAAGAGGAAAGTAGAGGCTCAAACATAGCTACTGTTCTAGTAAACCTTTTTGGTAGCACTACTCATGGCTTAAAAAGTGATAGTAAACTATCTTTAGTGGGAAAGAGTGCATTTACAGTTGAGATAATGTCTTAATGACAGTTTTGACAAGCATTGTTGAAATAAGTGCTCTAGAAAAGTATATATTTTTTAAGTTTAAATCCTACCTCAATTAAAAGGGACACTGAACCCAAATGTCTTTCGTTGGTGATTCAGATAGAGCGTGCAATTTTAAGCAACTTTCTAATTTACTCATATTTTAAATTTTTCTTTGTTCTCTTGCTATCTTTATTTGAAAAAGAAGGCATCTAAGCTAAAGGAGCCAGACAATATTTGGTTCAGACCCTGGACAGCACTTGTTTATTGGTGGGTGCATTGATCCACCAATCAGCAAGAACAACCCAGGTTGTTCACCAAAAATTGGCCGGCATCTATACTTACATTCTTGCTTTTCAAATAAAGATACCAAGAGAATGAAGAACATTTGATAATAGGAGTAAATTAGAAAGTTGCCTAAAATTGCAAGCTCTATCTGAATCATGAAAGAAAAAATTTGGGTTCAGTGTCCCTTTAATGCCGCCAGCCTCCTAGTGGCTTCTTCCTTCACACACACTAATTGAAAGCTATGGGACGTGTGGAACAGCTTTGCATAGGCTATACCACAGCATTGTCATTGTGGAAAAAAAACTTTTACATGAGGTGGCTGGCTGCACAAAATAGTTTTAAAAGGGACATGAAATTCAACAATTTTTCTCTTTTATGATTTAGATAGCACATTAAAAAAAAGTTTTAAACAACTTTCCAATTTACTTCTATTAACTAATTTGATTCATTCTCTTGGAATCCTTTGTAGAAAAGCATACCTAGGTAAGCTCAGGAGCAATTACTGGGAGCTAGCTGCTGATTTGTGGATGCACATATACGCCTCTTGTCATTGGCTCACCCAATGTGTTCAGTTAGCTCCCACTAATGCATTGCTTCTCCTTCAACAAATGATACCAACAGAATAAAGTACATTTGATGAGCAAGTTGGAAAGTTATTTAAAATTGTATGTTCTTATCTGAATCATGAAATGAAAATGTTGTGTTCTATGTCCCTTAAAAACAAAGGTATATGAAACATTCTGTTTTATTGCTGTAATAAAGTAGTAAGCAGTGAGTTATACTTAATGCAAACCATTGCAATATGTATTAATAATAAAAAAAAATTAAAAAAAGGTAAAATGTTATGCTCACTTATCTCCCTACATGTAGTGACTATACTGAGAAAGTGCACATTTTGCAAGAAAACAAGTCAAATAAGAGGTTTGCCGTTTTTTAAGCTTTTTATGTTTACTTTGCTTGTACTTTATTTAAATAAATAAATTAAAATTGAGCATTATTTCATATCCCTTTAAACTTAAAAAATAGACTATTCATTTTATGAAACTTATGATGTGAACCTATGTACAGTGCATCAACGTAAATTACCTTTTTAATACCCATGTAGTTTAGTATAACTTTAAATGCACCCTGCTTATGAGTAAACATTAAGGGCATATTAAACACTGAATAACTGTTACTCCAGTAGCTTATTTATAAGTCTCCCTAACTGGCCTCAGCAGAGGAGATAGCAGGCTTTCAAAATCTTGGGGAACCAATATTACAACATGGTGGTGCCAGTTTCTTTATGGAGACTAAACATTACACTCCAATAACCAAAAAATTGCATTATACTCCAAAGCAAAGTGTAGCCTGCGATAAATGTCTTATTTTTTAATTGAATACATCAGTGTCTAGCATTTAGTGTTTAATGTATCTTTTTAATATTTGTGCTGCATCTGAAAGAGTATTTGTTAAAGCGATACTAAACACAATATTTTCTTTCATGAATCAAACAGAGCATGCAATTTTAAGCAACTTTCTAATTTACTCCTATTATCAATGTATTTGTTTTCTTGCTATCTTTATTTAAAAAGCAGGAATTTAAAGCTTATGAGACACCCCTTTTTTTGTTCAGAACCCGGGTTATGCTTGCTTATTGGTTTGCTAAATGTAGCTACCAATAAGCACGCACTATCCAGGGTGCTGAACCTAAAATGGGCTGGCTTCTAAGCTTTACATTCCAGCTTTTTTTAAATAAAGATAGCAAGAAGAAAAATTGATAATAGGAGTAAATTAGAAAGTTGCTTAATATTGCATGCTTTATCTGAATCATGAAAGAAAAAAAAAATGTGTTTAGTATCCCTTTAAATATATATTTTTGAAGTTGATGTTTTTATGTCCTGCACTTATTAAAAGGGGCTCTAAACACATTTCATGCACCTCCCTCTATAATTATGGGTACCACCATTTTAAACCCTAGGTTACACTACAGGTATCTGAAGGAGAGTTGTTGCACATTTGCACATGTGCAAACAGATCAACATCGGAATGCAGTGAAGAATAGGTTTCAACATGGCAGCACCCATGACTGGAGGGATGCAGAGAATAACCTAAAACCTATGCTTATAAAATGTATTTAGTGTTTACTATCGCTTTTAAAACGGCTTTGTTTTCATTATTGTTGAAACAGGTTATCGTCCAACAATAGCGTTGGAGTTGTCCTTATCAGCGAGTGAGCAACTAATCCCTTGGGATCAGTGGTTCACAACAAAGTTATTAAACCCAGGAAGCTCAACATTTTAGTTTGGAATAAAAAATATGCTTATGTCTAAATACTTCTCTTTCTTATGAATTTCCGTTTAAAAAGGGACAGTAAGCACCTTGTAATTACAAGACATTTCTGTTGTGTTGCTACATAATAACATTTCAGCCACGTCTCAAAACATTTAAAAAAACATATTAACATCCTTTTTACTACAATAATTATTCAATAGCTAAACTCCATGCATCATTTGCCTTATTTAGAGGAGCTAATCTGGGATTTAGTTTGCAGACATCAAGGTTATACCTGGTAATAAAGTTAGTATAAAATGTATTGGTTTGCAGTTATTATCTGATAAAGCCAATTAGGGACACATATGTAGCAGGGTTAAGGGACAGTAAACACCTTGATATTTTTATATAAAAATGTTTAGTTATGTGTAATGTAACAACTTTGCAATATTTTCAAATTTTTTTACCCCCTTTTCATGTAATTCAGCTATGAAAACTGACCAATTGTTAATTCTAAGAACTTAAAATGCAAACCATGCTACATATCTATCCCTAATTGGCTTTATCAGAGATCTGCTGCAAAACAATGCATTTTATACTAAATTAATGACAATGACTAGCCTTGTTGTCTGTGGAATTAAGTCCACATTGGCTCCTCCAAATAAGACAAATGGTGGGTATAGCTTTAGAATTTGCTATTGAAAAATAATTGTAGTAAAAAGGATGGTAATTTTTTTTTTAAAAAAAAGTTAAGACTTGGCTGATGTTATTCTATTGCAGCACAACAGAAATATCTTGTAATTGCAAGGTGTTTACTGTTCTTTCAAGTTTCACCAAGAATCTTCTGTTATAATATTTCAGAATTCCTTAGTATTTGCCTTCTAAACCTGCAATTTAAATATTATTCCTACAGGAGTTTTCGATCAATATGAATGTAATACTAGCTGAACACATTGAATGACCAACCACAACAGGCATATACAGTATGTGCAGCCACCAATCAGCAGCTAGTGCATTGCTTTTCCTGAGCCTACCTAGGTATTTTTTCAGAAAAGGATACCAAGAAAACAAAGTAAATTAGATAACATAAGTAAATATGAAAGTTGTTTCAAATTGAATGTTCTATTTGAATCATGAACGCCTAATTTTGACTTTAGTGTCCCTTTAATAGAGAGTTTCCAGGTTTGAGTGAAAAATTATATTTAAAATTTTTTTACAAGTTAGCTGTAGATATTTCTACTTTGTGCGCATTTATTAGATGCAAAAGGGAGTGCCGGTAACTATAGTCCTTTATATAAATTATCCTAGCTTTACACTTCAGAAAACAAATCCGATTCCCTTTAAGCAAGTGTATAAGAGTTACAGTTTCTACTTACATACAGGTACAAAATTATTGCATCAAACATTTGTGTAAGAGAGTTGGGAGGATGAGGACTTTACAAGGAAAAGGGGTTTGAGAAGATGAACTCCAGGTTTAGTTGAATTCCCTGTCAGACAGAATTAGGGGAGCAACCAGAGTCCAGAGGTAAAGGAGAAGTCCAACCCAACTAGAGGAGATCTTCACCCAAACTGCTGACCATGGGCTGGACAATACGTTATCAGCGCTACCGGGCCTACAAATAAAATGCATAAGAAAGTGATGAAGGAATGCAGATAAGATACAACAATAAGTTCACATTCTGCAAAAGTATGCAATGTATTTATTATTTTTATATGTTTTTTTACCAGCAGTGAAAATGCTGAGTATCTACATAACAATGGACACATTGCACTGTATAATGATAATGATATGTACACTTATAATTAACATGCTTGTTGTAATGCTAAATATATCTGCAAACCGATATTGAAAACAATGCTTTGTGTAAATCTGCTATACTTCCTGATAGTGAGTATACAGTAAATAGACAACTATGTAGAATAAGGCTTAGTATAAACATGGAGAATAGACAATGATTTGTGTGTGGCAGGCTTGACCTGCCATGCCATTCTTTTTCTCCTTTTTACATAGGATAATCAAATCTAATTGTACATCTCCTCATAAAGTACAATTCTTTATTGGTATAGGAATCAATAGTCACAATGGCCTTAAGCATAAACTGATGGTGTTCTAGATACTTTTATTGCCAGTTGTAAAAGGTTTATAATCAGTTTAAAGGGACACAAACCCAACAATATTCTTTCATGAAACAGATAGAAGTAAATTTAAAAAGTTGTTTAAAATTGTATGCTCTATTATCTAATTTGTTTCCTCTCTTGGTATCCTTTATTGAAGCATATCTAGGAAGGCTCAGGAGCAGCAATGCACTATGGGAGCTAGCTGCTTATTGATGACTCCACATATATGCCTCTCGTGATTGTTCACCCAATGTGTTCAGCTATCTCCCAGTAGCACATTTATGCTGTCTCAATTAAGGATGCCAAGAGAATTAAGCAAATTTGATATTAGAAGAACAATAGAAAGTTGTTTAAATTAGTATGTTCTATCTGAATCATGGAAAAAATGTCCCTTTAAACAAGTCACTATAGATTAAAAAAAAAAAAAGTCTATTGTAGATTCTGCACCCAACACATCAATAGCAGTAGTGTTTAAAAAAAAAATAAAAAAAATAAGTAGAACTAAAGGGGCTATATTGGCAATTTTAATATCAGCATTTAATGTATGTTAATAACATTATTTGAAAAATCATCTTTAATGTGTATAGCAGCAGCTGGTTCTTTAAAACCATCATTACAGTAAAAGCCTGGTTCTGTCAACTCAAAACCTACGTGATGATAAACACATGCACTCTTAAATCCCATCATGCAATGCAAAAAGTCTACTTTCCCTTCTCAAAATTCTAAATGCCAACTTCATACTAACTGATAGAAGCTTTTATCTGCCTACTTGCACCAATTATCTTATGTGGTAAATTATAGATTATATAAACACATTATATATATATATATATATATATATATATATATATATATATATATATATATATATATATATATATACACACATACATACATACATACATACACATACATACACATACATACGTAAATATAAATATACAAAAACCCTCAACCCTGTAATTTTCCCAAACTCTATGCACCTCTATCAAGGCATTAAGGGATATTGAAGAGCCCTATTCAGAGTGCACGAGGACTTTAAAACAATCCTGATATCATCTTATTGGGTGGGGGGGTCTTGAGTAGACAATCTTCTTGTAGTGCATAACTGCATCAGGTGAGGAGTTCACGTGTGATGAGCTCAGGCTTACATAGTGAAAAGATGTAGTGATTCTAACCCAACAAAAATGAGTCACATGGATTTCATCATGTGAGGGTTAGGTACACTTGGAGGAGAATATAGGTTGAAGTTGTGTGGAGAACGATTGCAGTAAAAAAAAAAAATAACCAACTGATTTATTCTAGCAACAGAAAATAAATGAAGCAAGAAAAAAAAAGAGAAAAAAATTAAATTAAAAGGGACAGACTACTTGAAATTTGTTTTGTTTAAAAAAAAAAAAAAAAGGATACTTCTTACCCCTGCGATTACCTGTATCTAAACCTCTGCAGTCTTTCCCCTTATTTCAGGTTTGTTTTTTTTATAGACTTGCATTTTAGCCAATCAGTGCTGACTCATAAATAACTCCACATGAGTGAGAACAATGTTATCTATATGGCACATAATGAACTAGCAGTGCCAAACTGTGAAAAGTGTCAAAATGCACTGAGATAAGAGGTGGCCTTCAATGGCTTAGAAATCAGTTTGAGCCTACCTAGGTTTAGCTTTCAACCAAGAATATCAAGAACAAAGCAAATATAAAGATGAAAGTAAATTGGAAATTTGTTTAAAATTGCATGCCCTATCTGAATAATTTTGACTAGACTTTCCCTTTAAAAAATAAATTAAAAAAAAAAAACAAATTAAAAAAAAAAACATACAGATTCCATTTTCTCCACATACAATACTGCTGGAATGAGTCTGACACAAATAGATATTAATATCTTACAAAGCCCAATAAAATACAATAGGTATTACACAAGCTTATCAGGTAACTCATAAATGGAAAAGCCAAACAACCTAGCCCTGTAATGCAAATAAACATCACAAATGTCTACAACCAAATCCTCAATATCAATCCTACCCAATCACTTCATTCTGAATGAAGTCATTGCTCTCCTACATGAGAGCAGGAATACTATTTGTTCAATCTAAAAGAGAGCATTTTAAAATGTATTACAATTTTTTATTTTTTTTTGCAAAACTGAGGTTCTGGCACTGAAGGACAAAAATAAAATCTCTTGTTTTTATGCTTGTGAGGTTTCACTGTTCACCAATACATCAGTGGGGCATCTGCTTGTCAGCCAGTGAGCAATTACACTAAAGGGACATAAAACTATTTATTTTTTCAGATAGAATAAAAAATTGTAAATTATTCTAGTATAATTCCTGTGTGATATTTAACAAGCAATTCATGTTGAGTTAAGGTTAAATTATAGAAATAATGTCCATTTACGAGAAAATAAGGGTAGGTATTCAAACTCTAAACCTATAAGATGAGAGACTTGAGATCTTGAAGATAAAGAAGGGACCATGGTGCAGTAGGTCCTGCTGAAGAGAAGACCATGGATAAAGTTTGACATCTAAAACATATTTGCAAAACCAAGTCCTGTCGGCCTGGCTAGAACAATTAGAATTACTGACAAAATGTTCTATTCAATCCAAGCTATGACTCTTGGAAACAGAAGTCATCAGGTCCATCTCTAGGAGGCTCCATTGTTTCACAATCTAGTTAAAAATTGCTTAATGGAGAGATTGTTGCTGTGGAAGGGAATTCTAACTGAGAAAATCTGCTTACTAGTTTCCCTTGTTGGATGCAAAATACAAAAAAAAAATATGTTTTCAAAGAAAAGAAAAAAAAAAACAGACTTCCTTCATTGCGAAGGTACAGCAAGTTCCCCTTTAAATAATTATATTAAATAATGCTATAAGCTACAGCTTTAACATTGTCTGATTGAAAAATCATAAGTTTCTCTTTTCCAAAGAGGTCAGCACTGAAGGAACCTGAAGATTGCAAGATATAACCTCACCTCGAGAGGAAACCAGACTCCCTGTGCTCTCCTTGGACCCAAAGACTGCACCACAATCCAAGAGATTGGTTTTTGTAGACATTAAATTAAAAAATGGACAAATAAAAGATGCACCCAGGAAAAATGACCGGTAATCTATATATCGGAAAAGAGATTGCCATAACTGAAGAATCCAAACAGGATTCTTTGAAATAGAGAAGAAAAAGCTTTGCACCATTGTCATATCATGCAAAGTCAAAAAGGTTTCATATGAAACTAAGCAAAAGAAAGAGCCTCTAATGCTGAAAATTCAGACCTAATACATTCAGCTACAGATGGGTTGGAGATAGACAGTAGTTGGGAACAAGCTGACAGAAGATTTGATCACTGAAAAACCATTAGAGAAAGCAGTATGGCCATTAAGTCTATAAAATCCTGCAATAAAAGAGACTTTTAAATAAAGAGAAAGAAACCTCTGATAATTATCCAACCGTATCTACCAAGAAACAGAATGAACTACAGCTGAAGGAAATACATGATATCTTATTAAAGACCAGAGAGGTCCTTGTACTTTCGAAAATACTGTAAACTATAGATGGATCAAATGGAAAAGCAACAAACTCTTAAAGCAAATCCCAGTAACTGATAATGGCATATAAATAGAAGGAAGACATCATTTAAAATGAACATGGACATAAATTAACCATAATAAATAAGCGTAGAATTGTTCAGATTGTTAGTATTTTTTAATAGACACTCTGAGAAATATGTTTAAAGTCAAGAAGTCCTGAATAAGTCTGAAAATTCCCTCTTTCATGGGAACAACAAGAAGGATTAAAAAACAAAACAAACAAAAAAAGCCTTGTTCCAAAACACTTGAACTACAGCTAATACAGCCATAAATAGAGAAAGACATTAAAAGTGAGACAGACACCTTCCTGAAGTAGGCCATTATTCAATACCTTTTCAGCGGCCAGGCCTTCAGAAAAACAAGGTGTGAACTGCCCCTAGATTGCTTAGCCTTGTTTCAACTGATAGAAAACTTCCCGAAAGATCTGGAAGATTCAGGTCATTGTAACAAGAAAGAAAATATGTGATTCCTATGTTGACAAAAGGAACGAAAATAATGACCATTTGTTTTGTTTTTCCCTTAGACTTCTTTTTCTGGGGGAGAAACGTTTTTCCTTCAGACACAGTAGAAAGATAAAGACAAGACCTGGTCCAAATAAATACATCCACAAAAAGGAGAGATAAAAGTCTATGTTTGGAGGCCTTGTTTGCTGATAATGACTTAAACATAAAGCCCTACTTGTCAGCCCCATTTAAGTCATATTAGCATTAAATCAAATAATGTTAACTATGGCACCACAAATAAGTACATTAGACAACTTTAAAATGTTCAAACAATTTTAAAAATCTTCATCTACAGAGACGTCTGAGCTGATGCAACTGCTTGCGGAAGCAATTCTTACTGAAAAATGTATTTCTATGAAAGGATCCCAATTTCCTGTTGACCAGGTTCCTGAAAGATGTACTATCATCTAAGGGAATAGTAATGTATTGGGCTAAAGCAAAACAGCACACATCCATCATTGGGATAGTTTCCTAAAGCTCTACATTACAGGTAAGTAAATAAAACATTATCTTTAGAGGCAATCTCTGTTCTGATATATAGATTACCGGTCATTTTTCCTGGGGGCATCTTTATACATGAACGAGCTAGACTCTGCCTTGATCAGTGAAAGACTCCTGATCATAGTAAAAATGTCACCCTGTGGAATACAACCTGAGATATCAGAGTCTAAAAACTATAAGGTAAGGTTCTTATCTCTAAGATGCAGGGGAAAAAAAACTTATATTTAACTTTAGGATGACTTTCAGACATATACCTTTTGCACATGTTTGGAGTAGGAATAGCTACTGCAATTACAAAAAAAACCCACACCTTTAAACATTGGAGCAAAAATCTGAAACCTTCCTCTTGTAAAGAGGAAACAGAGGGATGACAGATTACTTTACAGGCAAGAACAGCATCAAACTGGTAGAATGCTTAAAATGTGATTCATGCAGGAATTGCAAAGATGAGCTGGTTATAATCCTACAAAACAGAAAATAAAATTGTTATAAGTGGATATATCCTCTAAAGCATAATATTAGGTAGTGGGGAGTCTGGGGACAGATTCAGTATGCTCCATGAAATACAAACAAATGCAAATAAATACAAGACCACCAAAGCAACTTTACTGAGAAAATATGTAAAAATATAACAGTAAATAACATTGCAATATGGAACAGGGACAATATAAAAAAGTCTGAGAATATAGGAGAACATTGAATAAATACACCCTTTGTGATAATATAAAAATGGGATTTATATCCCGGCTCTTAGAAATAGCAAATTTACCATTTCTACATGAAGATGGTATGTAATGCAGTTTACACAAAGTACAAGTGAGAAGTCCAACCGTTGCCACAGCATGCAACAAAGTTAAGCGCCCAAACTAAAGTAAAACAAACAGACAATAGCGCTGATAATAAATGAGCCTGGGCATGCAAAATAGAAAATAAATTTGCTCATATATACAAAATTCACGTAGCCCAGGGCGCGCTATCTTGCATGTACAAAATGTAGGCTATATCTCAGTGTGAATAAAATCAATTCAGGTCAATGTGCAATAAGTAGGCCAAAGGACATGATCACTGCACCCACAAAGCTGATGCGTGCTAACACAACGAGCACAAAAGCACCAATGTGCGCAAATTTCTTGGGAACTGCAAAAGGACAACGTGCGCTATCCCAGCATGCAAAACCAAGCTGGATACACACAAATAATATAAAGAACTCAAACCAGGGCACGCACTTTACAAAAAAATGATGTAACATATAAATAGTCTAACTTTATGGTGGTATACATCTGGTGTAAATATACGTCCCAGGCTTTGATGTACCTCATTAGTGTACCTGATATAAGCCAGTGGGATATGTTAGTGCATAAAATAGTTGCTCAGATGCACCCACTCTACCGTGCTTAGTAGCTGCAGAAATGACTTCTTCCAGTTGAGAGCCCATCCCGTGCTGTGTGCGTCACAGCAGAGTATCTATGTGTGGAGTATATTGATGTCTCAACAGGTGGAGGATAAATGTCCATCCCCGGGACACCTATGGCAGGCTTGTGATTAATTCTTCACTGGGTGTAATTGCGTCACTGACCAATACTTCAATCTCGCCTCTGTCCGAAGTAGTGGCTCTCTGAGGGGGATAAAGGGCCTCAAATCGGTCTGAGGACCCCTCTCAATGAAGATTCTAGAGCAGCTCAATTCTTCACCTTCTTCCTGTGGAGGCAAAGAAAAGACCAACATACCAGAGAGATAAGAGGGATTAAGTACTCTTGGAGTTTTGGGAATCTTTGCCTATTCCTAATGGCCAGGAGTTGAATTCCCAGGAGTAATGGCCTGTGGACTCTCACCACCTTATGAAAGAAATCCAGACTGTATACTCAAACATTCTATATGGAGATAAATGCTCCTCGCCTAGATTTAAAGGGATATGAAACCCAGACAGAGCATGTGATTTTAAACAACTTTCTAATTTACTTCTATTATCAATTTGTCTTTGTTCTCTTGATATCTTTTGTTGAAAAGCAGAGATGTACGCATGTAGCACAGGAGGGCAGCACTATTCCCTGCCATGTAGTGCTCCAGATGCCTACCTAGGTATCTCTTCATCACAGAATATATCGTAGGAACAAAGCAAATTTGATAAAAGAAGTAAATTGGAAACTTTAAAAAAAAAAAAAAAAAATATGCTTTGATTGAAACGCAAAATTATTTTTTTTGAGTTTCATATCCCTTTAATTCGAACTATTCTTTAAAACACTGAAATACATCCCAGGTACCTGGGTTTAACCACATAAAATAACGAATTAACTATGAAAAGGCAAAAATAAAAGTAGAAACATCAGCAGGATTGTCCCAACAGTCTTTCAGCCGATACCTGTTGCTAACTGTGTACATTGTGAGATCATACTCTTGCAAAGGCAATGTAAAACATTGGCATGAAACCAGCCTGGAACCAGAGTAAGAGAACTATAAAGTCAGATTGCAACCAACTCACTATACAATGTGAGGATGACATCAGGTCACTTGCGTACACATAAATAAGGATCTCCATCATCATATATCTCTTGACAGCAGGATACAAACTTGGAAGGAACACAAAGACATTCATGACAGAATCCACACACAAAAATTAGCTCCGGAACAGCCCACTGTCCAATGAACTGCACAAAGTCTCCAAGGCTGGAACACTGACATAAATGGGTAAGTAAGGAGGGCCAGTCTTCACTGAAACGATCAACTTCTCTACAGGAACTTCACTAAGGAACCCACAAGTATAGCCAGACACCAGCAAAGATGTTGGTATGAAGAATATCCCTTCTATGGGTAAAAAGACTGCCCCGACATCTGTATCACTTCACACAGCTGCACACAACTAGATAGGAGCTTATCCTGTTTAGGTAGGAGGATCGAGAGAATTTCCATTACCACAGTATTTTTGACAGACAACATATCTGCATTAGTTTTATGAGACGTACACCAATGCACTGAAGAAGAAATATCTTAGAGCACTGCAAATATACAAAATGTCAGGAACATGATCTCTGGGGGAATGTTTATGCCCTTATCCACACAGCTACCCCACTAAAACTGTAGTATAGGTGGGCCCAAATAGATTGCACTGTTAAGGGAGCTATGGATGGCAGTAGATTGCAATGACGCTATCAAGAACCCACAGGATTATCAGAGCTCTTTGAGGTTGCCGTCATCTTTAGGAAGCCGCCCACAAGAAAAAAAGTATATATATTTTTTTTTTTAAATTAGCTATGATGGCTCTTAATTTTTTTTTTATATATAATGAACAATATTGTATAATACTAACTTCACAAGTCATTCGGCCGAAGGAAAAATGGAAAAAGAAGATAACACAAAAGTGTAGAGGTGCCTGAGGTTTTAGAAAAAATAACTGTCTGAAATAAAGGGTTGGCCAGGGACTCACTATATCCAGAAATAAATAAATTTATCAGGTAAGCATAAATTATGTTTTCTTTCCTAAGATATGGTGAGTCCACAGAATCATCAATTACTAGTGGGAATCAATACCCAAGCTAGAGGACATAGATGATAAGGGAGGGACAAGAAAGGTAGACCTAAACAGAAGGCATCACTGCCTGAAGAACCCTTCTCCCAAAAGAAGCCTCAGGCGAGGTAAAAGTATCAAATTTATAAAACTTTGAAAAAGTATGCAAAGAGGACCAAGTTGCAGCCTTGCAAATCTGTTCCACAGAAGCTTTATTTTTAAATGCCCAGGAAGAAGAAACAGCCCTCGTGGAATGAGCAGTGATTCTCTCAGGAGGTTGCTGTCCAGCAGTCTCATAGGCCAAACGAATAATACTCCTTAGCCAAAGAGAAAGAGAAGTAGCCGTAGCTTTCTGACCCCTTGCGCTTCTCAGAAAAACAAACAAAGCAGAAGACTGACGAAAGTCCTTAGTCGCCTGAAGATAAAACTTCAAAGCACGCACAACATCTAGGTGGTGCAACAAACGCTCCTTAGGAGAAGAAGGATTAGGACACAAAGAAGGAACCACGATCTCCTGATTAATATTCTTGTTTGAAACAACCTTATGTAGGAAACCTAATTTAGTACGTAGAACCACCTTATCAGAATGAAAAATAAGATAAGGAGAATCAAACTGCAGAGCTGCGAGTTCCGAAACTCTCAGAGCAGAAGAAATAGCAACAAGAAACAAAACCTTCCAAGATAACATCTTAAAATCTAAGGAAAACATAGGTTCAAACGGAGCCTGCTGTAAAACTCTAAGAACAAGGTTACCAGGGAGGAGTAATCGACTTAATTAAACACAGGCCTGTTCCCAACCAAGGCCTGACAAAAGGATTGCATGTCTGGTGCATCCGCCAAACACTTATGCAATAAAATAGACAATGCAGAAATCTGACCCTTCAGAGTGCTAGCTGAAAAACCCTTCTCCAGACCCTCCTGGAGAAAAAGACAAAATCCTAGGAATCCTGACTCTACTCCAAGAGTAGCCTCTGGATTCACACCAATACAGATATTTATGCCATATCTTATAGTAAATCTTTCTTGTCAAAGGCTTACGAGCCTGAATCATGGTCTCAATGACCAACTCTGAAAACCCACGCTTAGATAAAATCAAGCGTTCAAACTCCAAGCAGTCAGCTTCAGAGAAACAAGATTTGGATGAAGAAAAGGAACCTAAAGTAGAAGGTCTTTCCTCAGAGGGAGTCTCCACGGAGGTAGAACGACATTTCCACTAGATCTGCATACCAGATCCTGTGAGGCCACGCCGGCGCTATGAGAATCACCGATGCCCTCTCCTGCTTGATCCGAGCAGTGACTCTTGGCAGGAGAGTGAAAGGTGGATATATGCAAGCTAAACTGAAATTCCAAGGGATCGCCAGAGCATCTATCAAGAAAGCCTGTGGATCCCTTGACCTTGAGCCGTACCTCAGAAGCTTGGCATTCTGCCGATAAGCCATGAGATCCAGTTCTGGCTGCTCCCAATCAAGGATTAAACTGGAAAATACTTCCGGATGGAGTTCCCACACCCCCGGATGAAAAGTCGGTTGGCTCAGAAAATCCGCCTCCCAATTGTCCACTCCTGGGATGTGGATCGCAGAAAGACAACAGTTGTGAGACTCCGCCCACTGGATTATCCGGGCCACCTCTATCATGGCCAAGGAACTCTGAGTTCCCCCCTGGTGGTTGGTGTACGCCACCGATGTTATGTTGTCCGACTGGAACCTGATAAACCGGGGTAAGGCTGAGGCCAGGCCAGTAGAGCATTGAAAATCGCTCTCAGTTCTAGAATGTTTATAGGGAGAACTGACTCCCCGCGAGTCCAAAGACCCTAAGTCTTCAATGACCCCCAAATTGCTCCCCAACCTAGAAGGCTGGCATCTTCACCTCCACCTGCACTGCAGGCAAAGAGAATGACTGGGGATTATGGGTAAGGGAAGTGACATATATAGCAGCTTTGCTGTAGTGCTCTTTGCCTCTTCCTGCTGGCCAGGAGTGATATTCCCACTAGTAATTGATGATTTTGTGGACTCACCATATCTTAGGAAAGAAAGATAAAATAGTTTCAAAAGGGTACAGTTTTCACATTAAAAAAAAAAAACCCACATAATTTTATGCTTACTTGATACATTTATTTATTTCATGGTGTATTCACAATCCAATTATCATGGGAATTACTCTACCCTACCACTAGGAGGAGGCAAAGATTTCCAAACCCCAAGAACTCTATAAAACCCTTCGCACCTCACAAGCACCTCTGTCTAAAGTATAGCCAAGCAAAATGAGGTAGGGAAAAAGAAATGAGCCATAAAAGGAGCAGGAGAAAAAAGTTATGCACAAAAAAACCCAAAAAACCCAGATCAAAACAGGGTGGGGTTTCGTGGACTCTCACCACCATGAAACAATTAATTTATCATCAGGTAAGCAAAAATTAGGGTTTCTTTCATACAGGTGGTGGTCCACGATCCATTAACCCTAGGAACTAATACCCAAACTGTGGAGTCCACGAGTAATAACAGAAAAGGGAGGGATCTTAAAAATATCTTATTTCACTGAGAAACTATATCTACAACTCCAATAGAGCCTAAAAAGGGCAATAAAATATAACCAACAGGCATAAAATAAAATAACCTGTGACAACTGCCTGAAGAACATCCTACTAAAGGCTGCCTCATAAGAAGCAAAAACATAAAAATGGTAGAAAATATATTCAAGGAAGACAAAATAGTTGTCTAGCAAAAATAGTCCGCTAATAAATTTTTTTAAAAAAAACAGAATTACAAGAAAAAGCAACTGGACTGAAAGAAGCCATCTAAATAAATCAAAAGCTTCAACCAAGAAGCCTAATAAAAAGCAGAAAAAAAAATGAATGACATAGAACAAGCAAAAGAACAAAAACTAAAAGTTTGTCTGAAAACCTTAGTAGTATTAGCATAACACTACAAAGCTCTAACATAAAACAAAACAAATATGTAATCACTCTATGGAAATAAGATTTAATGAGGGAACAACAATGTCGCAATTTAAATAGTCAGAAAACATCCAAAATAAGATAAAATAAGAAACAAAGAGCAGAAAAATCTTCTATCAGACGAAATAGCTAAATGAAACAAAAAAAACTTCCAGAAAGAAGTTAATATACGCCTGAAGTTCGAAACGAGAAATCTGCAAAATACTCTAGAGACCAGCATAAAGATTTCAAGAAGGAAACAATTGGAAAACAACAGGCTTAAAGGGACATTCTACAGCAGAATTTTTATTTTTTTAAAAGATAGATAATCCCTTTATTACCCCTTCCCCAGTTTTGCATAACCAACACTGTTACAGTAATATACTTTTTACCTCTGTGATTACCTTGTATCTAAGCCTCTGCAGACTGCCCCTTTATTTCAGTTCTTTTGAGAGACTTGCATTTTAGCCAATCAGTGCTGACTCCTAGGTAACTCCACTTGCATGAGCACAATGTTATCTATACGGCACACATGAACTAACGTCATCTAGTTGTGAATGAATGTCAAAATGCATTCAGATAAGAGGCGGCCTTCAAGGGCTAAGAAATTTGCATATGAGCCTCCTAGGTTTAGCTTTCAACTAAGAATACCAAGGGAACAAAGCAAAATTGGTGATAAAAGTAAATTGTAAAGTTGTTTAAAATTACATTCCTTATCTGAATCATGAAAGTTTATTTTTGACTTGACTGTCCCTTTTAAAAAGGGACATGAAATCCACAATTTTTCTTTCACAATTCCTGGCTGAGGAGTTTATGTTCAGTTCCATACATGAGCACGCAATAGTATGCAGAATGTATACCATCAAAAATATCCTTAATGACCAGTAATACTCAACGTATTGTGTGGATGTTAAGAGATTTATTAGAGTTACTATCCAGAACAACAAAAAAACGCAAATGTCTAAAAGGAAACTCCCGGCACCTAAAAAGATCCTCGCTAAGGCAGGGGTACTTACCGCCTCCCGATGGGGCAATGAGAGATCCGAAGCGGCTGGAGTCAGAAGTATAGGCGATCGATCCCGCAGATTGACTGAAAGACTGTGGGAGTGCCCAACCATGTGGTGCGGCGTTACAGGCCTGGCCACAGAAAATAAGCGTTCAAATCGGTCTGACTCCCGCTATAATGGCCTAACTCCCAAGTAACACAAAGCACCAAAATAACCCACTCTTTCAATAAAATAAAATAAGAGCAACTTCCAAACCACAAAAAGTCACCATAGTTGCAGCCCAAGACTCCGGTATCGATATAACAATACCTAGTCATCCAAGCTATTGGGCTAAACCCTGCTATTAGGAAACATACTGCTCTAAGCCAAAAAACATAAATTATGCTTACTTGATCATTTTCTTTTCTTCAGATGGAAAGAGTCCACAGCTGCATTCATTACTTTTGGGAAATAAGAACCTGACCACCAGGAGGAGGCAAAGACACCCCAGCCAAAGGTTTAAATACTCCTCCCACTCCCCTCATCCCCCAGTCATTTTGCCAAGGAACAGTAGAAGAAATATCAGGGTGAAAAAGGTCCCAGAAGAATAAAAATACAGATGCCCCATATAAAAAAATACCGGTTTGGAGCTGTGGACTCTTTCCATCTGAAGAAAAGAAAATTATCAGGTAAGCATAATTTATGTTTTTCTTTATAAATGGAAAGTGTCCACAGTTGCACTCATTACTTTTGGGAAAACAATACCCAAGCTATAGAGGACACTGAATGCCAAGATGGGAGGGTACAAGAGGCGACCCATTCTGAGGGCACCAGGCCTGAAACCACTACCCAACAAACCCTGCTTCGTCCGAAGCCGAGAACATTGAAAGGAAAAAGCCCCAAAGACACTGACCCGCAGATAGTCCGGAAGCCTAGCTAGAGACTGCTAAATCAGACTCAACTGAGCCAACAGTCCTCCAGGAGACACCGTCGCCCAGCGGTCGGTCCCCAACCACACACCCCTTACAAGCGAAGGGATCACCAGCCCAAAACTCCCAAAAGGGACAGGGCAAGAAAAAAGCAAAGGAAATCGAAAGGACACCACAAAATTCCATAAAGGAAGACCCCCAGAACGAGGCTAGCTCATAAAGACCCAAATGGGTCCACGACAAATAAGGGGAGGCAACGCCCAGACCAACACAACACAAGGTCTAGGACCGGGCATCCGAACAGCGATTTTTACTCTCTATGTTGAGAGGAAGCACCGAAACGACAACTGAAGACTTATCCTCAAGTCGTCAGCACTTAGAATACTGAAGTATTCAACACAAATACGTGTAACAGGCCCAGACGAGGTAAACACCCGAGTCAAGAACACACAGCCGTCGTCAGGATGACCCAGAGAGAATACTTACTAAGAAGTAAAATGCAGCTAAACAAGATATCAGAATGTAAAAACTCCAAGACAGAGGTCACCCTCTAGGCAATCCCAGCCGCCAGACCGACACATAAGTCCCAAAAGGGGAGAAGCATAGAACCTCAACTAGGCCCATTACACCCCTTCAGCCATTCAACAGAGCTTGGGAACCCCCCCAAAACTTCAAAAGACAGTCGACAAAGCCGAAGACCCAGAATAGTCTAGCAAAGGCCCATCTCGCCACGGAGCCAGCAAGACTCAGATAGAACAGAACAACCCAGAGAGCATGTCTCTCTCCAAAAAGGTTAAACCCTCTGTTCCATCCCCTGAATCTAGTAAAAGTCCTAAAACAAGGCCTCCATAGGAGAACAAGCCCCCCCTAAGAAAAAGGGGGCCATTAGAGACAGAGCACCTGCCCACGAGACCCAAGGCCACAGGCTGAATAAGAGAGCACTCTCCAACGCAGATGAACCTGTAAGGAATCCCCTGAAAACTTAGCGCACAGACAGGGTGCATTAGCTGCAATGGATACCCCATAACCCTTCGCCTGCAGAACCGCAAAGCCATCAGGTTACTTCAGCAAACCGTCCAAGGGAAACCGTTCATTGAGCGTAGGCAAAGCCAATAAGTAGCGGTACTCAGGAAATCTGGCCAACCGTGACCAGATCTACTAGCCAGGCCAAAGGTCATAGCCCAAATTCCCGGAACAGAAGAACCCGAACCCGCCCCAGATCCTGAAAAGACCAGTAACAACCCGCAATGGAATCCCCAAGGGAAAATGCTGAGCAAAAGCCTCAGCAACTGAAAGAACCAGGGCAAAGACTGGATCGAGCCCCCCATTATTTTTTTTAGACAAACAATATCCCAGAAATTTAAACACCCTGTCTGATATAGAAAACAGACCCACAGGGAGATATTAATGAAATATCCAGGAGAATGAGAACACCTCGCAAGTCCCAACCCAAGGAAGAGACCACCCCATGCTGAAGTCCAACGCTCCAAAGGAGCTAAGGCATCTCGAACCAAGACACTAGAGCCCATAGGCGTTTGACTGCCACAAGACGTCCAAAACAAGGGAATACCACGAGGACAAGGTCACTCGAGCAAAAGCTAGTCTCCACCTCACCATACGAGACAGAGGAGTACCAAGGATGCGGAGCATCCCCAGATCCGGGAAAAATCCTAAGCAGAGTCCAAAAGAACTCTCCCGAAGGGAAATTCAGGTCCCCAAAGGAGACCCAACTCACGTGGAGGAACGGACAAAATCCAAAGGGTCTCAAAGAAGAGAGCAACCATCTCCCGAAGGGAAACCCAGGGCCTCATAAGGAGACCTAACCCACATGGAGAAGTCCAAAAGGCCTCACTGACAAGAGAACCACAGAAGGAACACGTCCAATAGGACAGTTCTGAGAGGCTCCGAAAGGCCAAACCGCCTTAAACCAGTGGTAAGGAGGTGCTAAACCCCCAATCCTCCCACATGAGGAATAATACTCTAGGTCCCGAGAGAATTGGAAGCAAAAGTAGTAAAGCAGCAGAACGCCGCTGACCCAGTCAACCAGCTTCAAGGCTCAATAAGGACTGAAACAATCCTTCCAGCCTCACGGACCCACATATCCTCGTTAGAATGCTTAGCTGAAACTTGTAAAATAGAAACAAGAAACACAAATAATAAAGTAAGCACTCGGCACCAGCCAGGCAGAATAGGCGCCACATATCTGAACAGGCCAAGAGACAGAAGATCTGAACTCAAGCAGGACCAGCCTGCAACAGGGCCATAACTGTCAAGTTGCCTAAATCCTCCCTCAGAGGGGAAGATAATAACAGCCAAAACATAGGACTAACATGTCCCTTAACAATTCCCACAGAAGTACACAGCGAGAATTGATCCCAGAGAAAGTTCCCGAAGGAAATATATAATCTAAATAAAAGTCATCCTAACCGGATAAAAGAAAACAGACATGCCCGCAGGACTAGCCAAATGGAACCCTGATCTTTTCTTCAACAAAAATTGGGAAGGATCTTAACAACCGACAATCAGGAGATTGCGCCATCCCCACATGTCTAATGAGGTGAAGCATTCAAAGTAGAATACTGCGGATTCCTATATCTGTTAAGGATAGGATCCTCTAATAACTCAAAAACGTGTCTGAGTAAAACATGAAGGCGCGCTATCCTGTAACAAAAAGCACAACACTCAGGGACAGCTACACCCACAGGGAACTGTATAGGCCCACCCAAGGCTAGGAGACCTGGGACAATCGAGCAGGAGCACAAACGCAAATAAATATCTGGGCTTTGCAGACGCATAATCGCCAAAAATATGTGAAAGTGAAAACGAGCTGCAACCTCCGGGGGGGGGGGGGGGGGGGGGGGGAATAAGCCGTCCTGCAAGGAGGGATAAACATAATCTGGGTTACCCGCATGTGTAGTAGTAGGGAGCCGTAGGGAAATCACCTCTCGGAGGACAGAACCCCCAGAGGCGGATGGCTCAGCGGACCCTTGATTCTCTGAGCAACAAGGTGCTCTAATACAGCATATCGAACATAACTGATTGACCTGTGTCAACGGGGCTAATTCGCATTCTTCACAAGTCGAAGAATCTGAACAGTCTCAGCATCAGAATCCTCCATAACTGTACAGAGAATATAATAATATGGACTAAAGAGAAATCTAAATGGCACCTGCCACCCACAATGGCTGGGGTACTCACCACCTCCTAGAGCCAGACACTAGCAGACCCAAATTTTTCAGTCGCACACGGTCAGGAATGCGGAAATGGAAAACCAGAACGTAAACACGTCCAGTGACAAGGTGAACCGTACAGTCCAAAAAAAGCGCGCCCAACCACAAGGTCGCATTACTTCCAAAGGCCCCTATGTTCTAAGCCAAGAGCCCAGTTAACACTACACATAAGCAGATTGAATCACATAACTAACATGATTAAAACAACCCCTGTTCAATAATCCCCCTTCGGGAGATATGAACCCTCGATTCCAAGAACCAAACGAGCCTTACTGAGGCCCTATATTTAATACTTAATAAGTCCCGCAGGATAGTACCTTACAGGAAACAAATAAGATACAGTACATTCTGATGAAGTAAAATGAAACGGCCTTACCGGAATCTACGCCGTGGAAAGGGAACACGGCCCTTCAAGTGTGACGAATAGTAGCAGCGCCACCGCCATGGACTTGAGAGAAGAAAGCAGGCAGCGAAGCAAAGTTCGACAACGCTGATTGCTTGTGGAGCTGTTAATGAGTCAGGATGGTTTCACAGAAAGACTCTCCCTGCATCTCCGGACTCTAACTTTCATCCAGGCTCTCACTGAGGGACTAACAGGATTACTTAAAACTCCCATCCCATGTCGAAGAGTACTACCCTCCATAAGAGACAAAACAAACTTCTGACACTTCTCTGCCAACCTCCTGGGACGAAAGGCAAAGAATGACTGGGGGATGAGGGGAGTGGGAGGAGTATTTAAGCCTTTGGCTAGGGTGTGTTTGCCTCCTCCTGGTGGCCAGGTTCTTATTTCCCAAAAGTAATGAATGCAGCTGTGGACTCTTTCCATTTATGAAGAAAATATCCTGAGATCAGGATATAAAACTTACTCCCCAGACCTCCTTAAGGAAAGGAAGGTGCCATTCGGTCACCCAGTTGAAATCCTTTAAGCATCTGTAGTAGATATTAGCAGGCACAGTCTTCCCGGTCTGAAAGCTTCATCCACATTTGACAGGGACCTGAGCTAGAAAGGAAAGCAGTGTAAGCTAACACTGGTTGCCAGGTGGGGTTGTTAGCACAAATTGCTAGGAGGACAGAGAAGCTTCCCTGCGACATCCAGCAGCTAACAGCTACCAATACTCTTACTAAGAGGATTACATGGACACAGCATAACCCAGTCCTATCTTGCAGGGAAACTACCCATTAAAGGACTTCCAATTCTTCAGAGCACTTTCATCGCCAACCTTCAAGTTGACAGAGGCAAAGAATTACCTGTGTCAACGGGGCCAATTCGCATTCTTCATAAGTCCAAGAATCTGAAATTTGAACAGATTAGAGTGGGGGAAGTGGGAGGGATACTTATAGCTTTGGCTGGGGTGTCTTTCCCTCCTTCTGGTGGCCAGGTGTTGAATTTGTGGAGTCTCCCTGCCATTGGAAAGAAATCCAGAGACCTGTAGCCAGACAGATGGAAAAGCAACAAACTGAAAAAGTGAATCTCAGAAACCAGAGATGCTCCTACTAATAAGAACATAAAGGTTAACATTCTCAAACAAATGAGAACATAAACAGACCTCACAGAATAGTCTGAAAAGTTTCCATTTCAACAGTAGAAACTAAGGAAATGTGTACAAAGATTTTAGATCAGAATAGAACTGAAAATCCCCCTACTTCTAGGAACAAAGAATAGGTTTGAGTTCCCATCTACCTAAGACATGGATCCTAGAAAGATAGGACAAAAAAAACTTCCCTTGAAAGGCCTTGATCTGAAACCTATTTAAGATCCTTGAGACTATAATAATAACCCAAGGAACTAGAACAGACTAAAACCAAGGTTCCTGAAAAAGGAATAACTTTTCCCCATTACCAGAGCCTACAGATCAAGGTTTGAATTTACAAGACTGACTTGGAAGGTGGAGAGGATATTAAAATTGCTTATCCTGTTCCAGAAAAAAAAGCTCGGAACAGACCCTGACAGCATTCCCCAGAGCATATAAAATAGGTCTGGTAAATAACTTTACAGTCTTGCAAGCAGAGAGACTAATGCTCAAATTCAGTTACAGACACTGAAAGAACACAAATATTCTACTATTATTTCCAGACAAAACCAGAAGAACTCTGATACTGGGTGGAGGAGAAAGATTTGAACCCTATACTGAAAAAAGGGAAATCTGAACTCTAAAAATTCTCTTGAACTTCTAGTCCTCAGGAAAAAAAAAAAGCTCCTTAACCCCCAAACATCGTATAAATAATAGAATATCAAACCAAAAAATATAAACTTCCTTGTAAAGACAGAGTTATAAAGTCTGGAAATAGAAATCATTTTAACAGACCAAAATTCTAATTATAATGTTTTTTTTCTAGAGGGAACAGCTAAAAACATACTCTAGCATTAATGAATGATGACAAGAAGACATCACAAAGGAAAGTGTTGCACATTAAAACAGACGTTTTTATAAAAAAATCTTACTGGCGAAACAAAAAGAAAAAAAAAAAAAAAACTGCCCAGAATGACTATACAGTATAACCAGAAGCATAAGCAACAGCCACATCAGAAAATATATTACTAAAAATATAACTTGCTTGCAAATAAGCCCTCCTAAGAAGCCCTCCTATCTAAAGGACTATGAAGGAAGAACCATCATCCAAAGTAAAAATAGAATATTTAGACAGAGAAAAAATGGACTCAACCACTTTGGGAATAGTTTCCCAAAACTGAATAAGAGAATAAGAGAAGCCTGAAACAAATTCTTAAACCTTGAAGAAGGAATAAAAAGTTTACCTGGTTCAGTCCAGTTTCTGGATATAAACTTGCAACAGGGACAGAACTGGTAAAGCCCCATCTACTTAGGAACAGCAATCTCTAAAGAAAGAAAGCAAAAAAATCCCTGAAAGAGAATGAATATGCTTAATATAAAACAAATAAAAAGAAATCAGTATAAAAGATCAGAAGAAGTTCTTGATAAAAAAACACCCCCTATGAGGACACATCAGCCTCATAACTAGAAACATTTACCTTAGCAAGTAAAAAAACAAATAGAACATAAAGTTTGAACTTACCTTTTAAGCTTAGTTAAAGGCAGGAGAGCAGCCAGCATTTCAAAAACTGCACATTTTATGAGATTTTTCACTCCTGAAACACAAACCGAAAAAGCAGAAATACCCATACAGGCAGCATTAGGTTGGCCTAAATGAATTATCACAGATAAACAAGTCACATAAATAAGCTGGAGGTAAAACTCAGTTTTTTTACAGTAGACATACTTAATATTGGTAGAAAGGTGTTCAAGAGACTCAGCTTCTAATGTAGATTTAGGGACAGAATTAGACCGCTCCATTATAGCATTGACAAAGCAAGGCATTAAACAATATTAACCCCTCAAAAATAAAGCTTTTGAGAAATAGGGGAAAAATAAATAAATGTACCCCCTCCTAAAGTATCTTAAAAACTTACAAATTTAAAGCCCACTAAGCTGAACTGCAAGACAAAGCAGGAGATATTAACTTCACATTCGAAGTCTAGATAATGCACAGCAGTAATGAAGAACGTGCACACACACAAAAAGACAGAAGACATCTGTGCACTAACCCGAGAAGCATAAACAACGCGCAGAGACATGCGATATCCCGATGGGTGTGTTAAACTGATGTGCCCTGACCCGGCACATGTAAACCCGAAGGCCGATGCACAAAATGTAAATCATATAATCCGATGAATTAGAACTGATTTTCAACTTTAAGACTAACACCAGGGGATTTACATTCAGAACTAGACCAAGGAAATAGTGAGTAATATGATCAGATTGCCCCCTTATATATTGTATATACTGTTTATACAAGGTATGTGTGGGATTGAACGTTGAAGTAATATACATTATATATATATATATATATATATATATATATATATCGTATTTTTCGCTCCATAAGACGCACTTTTTCCTCCTTCAAATGTAAGGGGAAATGTTTATGCGTTTTATGGAGCGAATGTGACTGCCTATGATAAAAAAATAAAAATAAATGAGCTATTAGGCAAGTGGAATTCATTTGTTACGGATTTGGAGATAGGCATCCCTGAACAAAAAGATCTTTAGGGAGCGTTTAAAAGAGGAAAGGTTAGGGGAAAGTCTGACAGCTTGAGGAAGTGCATTCCAGATGGTTGGTGCCGCACGAGAGAAGTCCTGTAGTCTAGCATAGGAAGAGGTGATGGTAGAAGATGCAAGGAGCAGGTCATTGTTGGATCTTAGGGGGCAGGCTGGAGTATATTTGTTGATGAGTGAGGACAGGTAGGGGGGCTGCATTGGTAAGGGCTTTGTAAGTCAGGGTGAGAATTTTGAATTTAATTCTGCTGTGAATGGGAAGCCAGTGAAGGGACTCGCAGAGAGGTGCAGCAGATACAGAGCATCGGGGGTGGTTGATTAGCTTAGCAGAGGCATTTAGGATGGATTGAAGAGGGGAGAGGCGGGAGAGTTAGTAGGTTATTAAAGTAGCCAAGTCGGGAAATTACCAGGGAGTGGATTAGCTGTTTAGTAGTTTCAGCACTCAGAAACAGACAAATTTTGGAGATATTGCGTAGGTGGTTGCGACAGGATTAAGAGACCAATTGGATGTGGGGTATAAAAGAATAGATTGGAGTCAAGTGTAACTCCTAGGCAGCAGACTTGGGGTGATGGGGAGATAGTGGTGTCACCAACAGTGATTGAAAAGTTAGAAACCAGGGTATAATTAGAGGGAAGGATTAGAAGGAGCTCAGTCTTGGATATGTTGATTTTTAGGTGGTGAGAGGCCATCCAAGAAGAAATGCCAGATAAGTAGACACTGATGTGAGAATGGACAGAAGGAGAGTGTGCATCATCAGCATAGAGGTGATAGTTGAAGCCATAGCTACTGATAAGTTTACCCAGTGAGGAAGTATAAATAGAGAAGAGTAGAGGACCCAGAACAGAGCCTTGAGGTACTCCAACAGACAGAGGCAATGGATAGGATAGAAGTCGCCAGCAAAGGAGACAGAAAAGGACCTATTAGAGAGATAAGAGTGGATCCAGGAGAGGGCAGTGTCAGAGAGCCCAAGGGAGCTGAGAGTACGTAGGAGAAGGGGATGGTCAACGGTGTCAAAGACAGCTCAAGTAAGATAAGTATTAAATAGTGGCCATTGTTTTTAGTAACAGAATATACATATATATATATATATATATATATATATATATATATATATATATATATATATATATATATATATATATATATAAAAGGAAAAAAGTGAATGGCTCCAGCACTGTTTCTTTAAAAGTGAAAAAACCTTTATTAAGGTGACAAAATGAACAGACAGCAACGTTTCGGGTAACGCAGACCCTTAATCATGCTATGGATTGCTCTGCAGCACAGCTTTAAATAGGCCAGATTGGCTTAATTACAAACATATTAACTCCATATTGGCTGAACTTTTTTTGACCATTGATAGAAATTACTACTGCCATCTATTGGGCCAATTCATGAATTACACATGTAGAGAAACAGAATTTTTTTTAAGTCTAAACAAAAATGTTAAATACATAGGTAAAGTTAAACACATGAGCAGTGATGCAAAGTTTAATCATGACATCCAAAATTAAAAATGCATATATATATATGAAGAAAGATAAAATTTATAAAAACAAATGGAGATCATAATCTCTATTCAGACCTACTGGATGTAGAGTTTTTAGTTGTTGAATCCACCATACCTCTCTCTTTTTGAGTTCAAGTTCCCTATTCCCTCCTCTCCTAAGTTTAGGGATATGATCTATTATTTGGTACCTGAGTTGGCTGACAGTGTGTCCCATTTCAAGAAAATGGGAAGAAACTGGAAGGGTTTTATCTTGGCATCTAATTGAAGATTTATGCCCACTAATCCTATCTCTAATGGGGCGTGTAGTTTCCCCTACATAGCCCCTCCCACATGGACATTTTAATAGGTAGACTACGAAGTCTGTGTCACAGGTATAGTACCCATTAATTTCCCGAATTTTTCGGTCATTGGTTTGTGCTATGTGTTTACCTTTTATCATAGCATTACATTGTGCACAATGGAGACAGGGGTATGAGCCCTTTTTGGGGGTAGTAAGATAGGTAATCCTACTGGTGTTTGTACTGCCAATGTCAGCCTTAACTAAGGTATCCCTTATATTTTTAACTCGTCTGTATGAGTGTATAGGGAGGGCTTGAAATTCAGATATATGAGGGTTAAACTTACCCAAAAGATACCAGTGTTTTTTAATGATATTAGCAATATGATCACTATGTGCATTAAATTCTGAAGAAAAAAATATACGTTTATTGTTCTTCTTTGGTTTAACACTTTTCTCATGTAGAGCTTCATTTTTACATCTAGTGATCATAGATGGGGGATATCCTCTCTCTTTAAATTTGTTAGCCATTTCCTCAAGTCTAATTTCTTGCATATCCTTGTCCTGTACATTTCTAATAGTTCTTATGAATTGGCTTTTTGGAATGGAAGAAAAAACTCTCTTAGGGTGGTAACTATTATATTGTAGTAATGTATTACGATCAGTTGGCTTAACATAAAGATCTGTTTTAAGGACTGAATCTTTTTTGTATATGATCGTGTCAAGGTAATTTATAGAGGTGTCAGAAAAATTTAAAGTAAATCTCAAACTATCAGTGCACTTATTAAGCTCATCAACAAAGTCTATTAAGGATGAAATAGGGCCCCTCCATACGCCAAAGACATCATCTATATAGCGAAGCCATAGCCTACATTTAGTTTTAAAGTCTTGATTGGTATAAACATTTTTCTCCTCAAATTGGCTAACAAAGATGTTGGCGTATGAAGGGGCCATATTCGAACCCATTGCGGTTCCACGTTTTTGTAAATAGAATGTGTCCTGAAAAAGAAAATAATTGAGATATAACAATATATTGAGTAAATCCTCAATGAAATTACTTTGTTGCAAAGAGAAGTTATTTTCTTGTTTAATAGATTCAAGGGTAGCCTGAATGCCTGCTTCATGGGGGATACATGTGTAAAGGCTCACAACATCTAATGAGAAAAGGAT
This sequence comes from Bombina bombina, assembly GCF_027579735.1. Lineage (NCBI taxonomy): Eukaryota > Metazoa > Chordata > Amphibia > Anura > Bombinatoridae > Bombina > Bombina bombina. The sequence continues at coordinate 560,772,451 of NC_069501.1, read as the reverse complement.
ATCATTATCCACATCCGAAATCTTAGAAAGTTTTTTCAACAAATCACCTGTATCTTTAAGAAAAGAGGTTTGTTTGGATGCAATAGGATTGAGAATCTTATCTATAAAAATAGCGATATGTGAAAATACAGAATCTGTACTGGCGACGATAGGTCTGCCAGGGGGGGGCATTGTAATTTTTATGAAGTTTAGGTAGTGTATAAAACACAGGAGTAATAGGATCAGTTTTTATGAGGAATTTTGCAAGATCTTTTGAAATTATATTGTTTTTTAGAGCTGTGTCTACTGTTGTTTTAATTTCCTTCTTAATATCCAATAAAGGGTCTCCCTCTAAAATCTGGTAGATGCCACCATCAGATAACTGGCCTAAAATTTCTTGTACATAAAACTCAGTATCTAATACAACAACCGCCCCACCCTTATCTGCATTTTTAATGGTGATGTTTTTATTTTTTGCAAGATTTTTTAATGCCTGCCTTTCTCCATAAGAAATATTACCTTTTTGTTTAAACTTTTTCTGTGATAGTAAATTCTTCACATCATTTTGAACAAACTTAATAAATGTTTCAACACCTGGGTTAGTTGAACTGGGGACAAAGGTAGACTTATTCTTAAGTTTTAAAGACTTTAGATTAAACATGGCATTATCACTATCAATAGATGTATCACAAACCATACCATCATTTTCATTGCCAAAGTGTGCCTTTAATTTTAAAGTGCGAAAGAATCTATATAAATCTTTTTCAACAGTAAATTCATTTACATGACTTGTAGGACAAAATGATAACCCCTTGCCTAACACAGAATATTCATCTTTAGATAAAACATATTTAGAAATGTTCACAACAATATTATTATTATGAACTTCATTAGGCATATCAGGATTACCATTCTCCTGTTGGATCAGTCCAGCCGGAGTGTATATAGACAGTTCAAAGGGATTTTGATCAGGGAGGTTTTGTTGGTACCTTGAATTTAGTGAGTCACTTTTTTCTTTCCCCTTTGCGGCTGTTTGCTCCTCACGCTGCTCCGCTGTGAGCGGGTGTCTCCACTGGGACCGGTGTTTCTTTCCTCCCCTCCGGTATCGTTTTCTGTACCGGAGCTGAAAAAATCTTCAGAGGAACTGGAAGGTGAGTTGCCCATTGCGGTTGTTTTCGGAGCGTGTCTCGCTCCTCTCCATGCACCTCCGCCTCTGCCTTGTCGCTTCCACATGACGTCACGGCCGCGACTATCATGTGACCACCTGTATACACGATCTTGCTGGTAATCTTCTTCGTCTCTTGTAAACTTTTGTCTTTTAATTTCTTTAAGTTCCTTTTGGTAATCATCCAACAGTTTGTTCACCTCTACTTTGATATTTTGTAATTCTTCCGTGGAGAAATGGATATTCAATGCTTGTTCGCATTCTGTAACCAACACTTTTTGTTTGTCCATTTCTTCCTGGAGGCATTCCACTGTCCACACAATAATGTCAAAAGAACACTTATTTAAAATGCACTCAAATCTTTTGCGATACTTTTCATTATTGGCCATAATGGTAGGTCTTAGCTTGATTCTCAGGCCTCTTGGAATCCGCCTTACCCTGTAATATTCAGCCAATGTGGTACTATGTAGCTCATAGGATAACAATTTTTTGCGTGCTTTTTCCCAATTCTTTGACATATTGGTGTTTGCTGTGTCTCTAAGGAATTCTCTTGAACCTCTTGCAAGGGCTGTTATCCTAGAGGCATCTACATCCGAGTATGAAAAAACATCCAAACCTTCATTTTGCACCTCCATCAAGTGTATATTGTGCTCGAGACCTCCACAGGAAGGTAACATACAAAGAGTGCAATAGGTCCAGCACAAGTAACAGTTCAGAGTTAGTTAGCAAAGTGCACGGTAGCCAGAGGGTCCTGCTCACCTCTCATATGTAAATCCAAAAGGAAAAAAGTGAATGGCTCCAGCACTGTTTCTTTAAAAGTGAAAAAACCTTTATTAAGGTGACAAAATGAACAGACAGCAACGTTTCGGGTAACGCAGACCCTTAATCATGCTATGGATTGCTCTGCAGCACAGCTTTAAATAGGCCAGATGGCTTAATTACAAACATATTAACTCCATATTGGCTGAACTTTTTTTGACCATTGATAGAAATTACTACTGCCATCTATTGGGCCAATTCATGAATTACACATGTAGAGAAACAGAATTTTTTTTAAGTTTAAACAAAAATGTTAAATACATAGGTAAAGTTAAACACATGAGCAGTGATGCAAAGTTTAATCATGACATCCAAAATTAAAAATGCATATATATATGAAGAAAGATAAAATTTATAAAAACAAATGGAGATCATAATCTCTATTCAGACCTACTGGATGTAGAGTTTTTAGTTGTTGAATCCACCATACCTCTCTCTTTTTGAGTTCAAGTTCCCTATTCCCTCCTCTCCTAAGTTTAGGGATATGATCTATTATTTGGTACTATGATCACTAGATGTAAAAATGAAGCTCTACATGAGAAAAGTGTTAAACCAAAGAAGAACAATAAACGTATATTTTTTTCTTCAGAATTTAATACACATAGTGATCATATTGCTAATATCATAAAAAAACACTGGTATCTTTTGGGTAAGTTTAACCCTCATATATCTGAATTTCAAGCCCTCCCTATACACTCATACAGACGAGTTAAAAATATAAGGGATACCTTAGTTAAGGCTGACATTGGCAGTACAAACACCAGTAGGATTACCTATCTTACTACCCCCAAAAAGGGCTCATACCCCTGTCTCCATTGTGCACAATGTAATGCTATGATAAAAGGTAAACACATAGCACAAACCAATGACCGAAAAATTCGGGAAATTAATGGGTACTATACCTGTGACACAGACTTCGTAGTCTACCTATTAAAATGTCCATGTGGGAGGGGCTATGTAGGGGAAACTACACGCCCCATTAGAGATAGGATTAGTGGGCATAAATCTTCAATTAGATGCCAAGATAAAACCCTTCCAGTTTCTTCCCATTTTCTTGAAATGGGACACACTGTCAGCCAACTCAGGTACCAAATAATAGATCATATCCCTAAACTTAGGAGAGGAGGGAATAGGGAACTTGAACTCAAAAAGAGAGAGGTATGGTGGATTCAACAACTAAAAACTCTACATCCAGTAGGTCTGAATAGAGATTATGATCTCCATTTGTTTTTATAAATTTTATCTTTCTTCATATATATATGCATTTTTAATTTTGGATGTCATGATTAAACTTTGCATCACTGCTCATGTGTTTAACTTTACCTATGTATTCAACATTTTTGTTTAGACTTAAAAAAAATTCTGTTTCTCTACATGTGTAATTCATGAATTGGCCCAATAGATGGCAGTAGTAATTTCTATCAATGGTCAAAAAAAGTTCAGCCAATATGGAGTTAATATGTTTGTAATTAAGCCATCTGGCCTATTTAAAGCTGTGCTGCAGAGCAATCCATAGCATGATTAAGGGTCTGCGTTACCCGAAACGTTGCTGTCTGTTCATTTTGTCACCTTAATAAAGGTTTTTTCACTTTTAAAGAAACAGTGCTGGAGCCATTCACTTTTTTCCTTTTGGATTTACATATGAGAGGTGAGCAGGACCCTCTGGCTACCGTGCACTTTGCTAACTAACTCTGAACTGTTACTTGTGCTGGACCTATTGCACTCTATATATATATATATATATATATATATATATATATATATATAGATATATATATATATATATATATATATATATATATATATATATATATATATATATAGATATATATTTATTTTGCTGTAAAAACAAAACCATATTAGCATTTAATTATTTTGATGAAATGTTTTATGTATTCTATATTACATGTTTTACCAACTCCATAAAAAGGTACATGTATTATGAAGTACACAAAATGAATATTGAAAAAAATTACATTCATACAAGATTGCGCCTTTGTTGTGACACATTTGAAGATCTGTGTCTTTAAGAGGACGGGTATAAATTAATGTATCGAGCCAGCAACAACTCATCTTGATAAAGGCAGTCTATGCCAAAACGCGTAGAAAGTGACTTGTGAACACGGTGGAACTTTGTGGAATATATTTATTCGCTTTCACTATTTGGAACACCATTTGGAAGAATGCGATAGCAGAAAAGAAAGCCGCTATTTGAATTCTTTTTTTTTTTAATTTGGAGCCCACGATATACCAGTTACCCAATTGGCAGGGAAAAGGTCATATGACTACCCAGGAAATAACGGTTGGTAAGACGCTGACAACAGTGGGAGATCCCCACAAGAGGAGACACCGCAACTAACCAGGGTATTTGCACCACGTATTCGGATGTCCGGTAAGGCTCACAAACAAGATCCATTATGACTTACTGTGAAATACAGTCTGTTATCTGGGCATGATTGATAACACCACGGATACAGAATATATTGACACACGTTTGAAAGGATCCATTCTGGGATAATTATTTCAAGAAAGACATCATCTCTTTAGCCCATCAAAATAAATATATATATATATATAGGGACTTGTAATCATAGACTTTTAACTTACTTAATTTGCTTTTATAGATTCTATATCAGATATCGGTATTTTAAGGAGTATCTATTCTATTTATAGTTGTGGCCACGTCGTTTTTATGAATGAGTGTGATTTATGAATGATCCTATTATAATTGTTATTAAATATTTCTATATGATACACTATTTGATACATTGTTTACACATTCCCTTTAGCTTTTACTTTTAAAAGCGCCACTTCTTTACCTTTTTTCGAGCTTTGATTTTTAACTGTGTAAGAGAGAATCACGGTATACATTTTTAAGTGTGTTCACAGAGATAAGATAAGTGTCAATATATTTTTATCACTTCACTAAATTAAATCCAAATATTTATTCAAGCATATAGACAAGTAAATTATATAATAAATATTTACCTGTACAGTATATATGCTTGAATAAATATTTGGATTTAATTTAGTGCTGTGGGCATCACACTCTTTGTATTACATGTTGGGATCTTATGCTGCTGCTCCAGTCTATCGTGAACTATCCAGAAGGGGGAACCAGGTGCTGAGCTGCGTATGTATTACCTCAATATAGACTGAGAAACCCTCTCTCAGAAGAATAAAATGCACAACTTCATTCTTCGACTACCTTCAGCGGAGGCAAAGTAAAAACTGAGGTGCTTGTGAGGTGGGAGGGGTTTTATAGATTCTTGGGGTTTGGAAATCTTTACAATTAAAAAAGGGGGGTAGGAATAAAGCGCTAGAGAAGCAAAGATACCAGGAGGATGATATTGAGTGTATATATATATATAAAATATTATTTTCTTAAGTGTCAACTTCTATAAATGCCTATACAGTACAAATATTTATAATAAACAATTAAGACATAGTGTCTCAAAATGTTTAAAAAGTATACAACCAAATGAGTAAATAGGGACGTCTCCCTTAAGGTATAAAACAGAACTTCACCTGTATAAATTCTAATATATACGCACAAAATCCATTTTGGCTCTCTATTACGGTTCTTAATTAGATTCTTATATAAGCATGTACGTTAAAAACTAAATATAATCAATAAACGATTAGTGTGTGGTGCATATTGGACTTTGAATTTGTTCAGAAACAAGACCTTCTTTTATATTTTGTTAAAATATTAAATCAAGGTGTTTTTTTGTTTTTAACGTACTTGCTTATATAAGATGTTAAATATAAGAATCTAATTAAGAACCGTAATAGAGAGCCAAAATGGATTTGTGTGCATATACTAGAATTTATACAGGTGAAGCTCTGTTTTATATCTTAAGGGAAATGTCCCTATTTACTCATATCAATTAGTTGTATACTTTTTAAATAGACACCGTATTTTTAATTTTTGATTATAAATATCTGTATCATACAGGCTTTTATAGAAGTTGACACTTCAGAATTTTTTTTTTTTTTATATATATACACTCAATATCATCCTCCTGGTATCTTTGCTTTCCTACCTCCCTTTTTTTTTAATTGTATAATTCTGTATCTATCTGGGAAGAGATAGATTGGCATAGAGCTTAAAGTTACCTAATTGAATCGCTAGAGCTAAAAACCTTGGTTTGGAAATCTTTGCCTCCTCCCAGTGGTAGGGAAGAGTGATTCCCAGGAATAATGAATTGTGGACACTCACTATCTGTATGAAAGAAATAAAGTTTTAAATACAGATACAATTGCAGAGGGTTAAAGTGAGAGATTTCCTGTAAGACTAGAAGTGTATTCAACCAGCCACATAAAAAGCTATACAATAACAGCAGCTAATGCAAGTGGATATGAAATTGACTGAGACAAGTAGTCCACCCAACACTTCTTAAATGACCACCAAATACAGTATAATTGAATATATGACAAATACACAATAAAAACACAATGCAATAGCACTTAATTTACATTTGAAACAGAATATTTTTCTGGCAAATTTAAAAGTTAATCTATTTCACACTCACCCTGTATCATGTGACAGCCATTAACATACAGTAGTTGCCAACAGTCCCTGATTTCCAGGGACAGTCCCTGGATTTTGTTGTATGTCCCTGGATTTTTTTTGTCCCTGGAAATGTCCCTGAAAATCTCTTTTGCACAACATTTGTTGTTTGCATATATATACACACACACATATACAGATAGATAGATAGATAGATAGATAGATGATAAATAGATATAGTGTATTATTTAAATATAATTCATTCCTAATGGAATATTGTTATTATTATTGAATGGGTTCACATATTTGTCTTTTTAATTTTGATGCTGTGTTGTAAAAATAACCATATGCCCAGAATGTGTTCCAGAGACTGGGTAGGTGTAAGAGCTTGGTGCTGTAATCTGTATAATAAACTATGGATACGTCTAAATTATACTATTACTTTCAAATGGGTGTCTTTTAATTGCAGAACTGAGTGGGCGGAGCAGTTGAACAGTAGGTCGTCAATACTCCAGTAACCCGCTTGCTTGCTCTGCTGCAAAGTGTCCCTGGAATTTTTTTTTAAAATGTTGGCAACTATGCATTAACCAGTCATAAAATGCATATACATATATTCTGTGCACTTTTTGCACATTCTCAGAAGGAGCTGGAACCTCAGACTGTGCACAATTTGATAATGGAGGTATATTTGAAAGTTGTTTTAAATTGCATGCTTAATCAGAATCATGAAACTTTAATTTTGACTTTAGCTTCCCTTTAAGTAGATCAATACATATCAGTTTTGAATAAAAGTATTTTTGAAATACACATGTATTAGTAAAAAAAAAAAATTGGTTAAAAAAAATAATGTATGACTATCAGAGCAATTACAGTGTACAAAACATTTGTGTTATGTTAGCAAAGACTCATGTAGCTTCATTGTTGATACATTCCACTGCTAGCTTTCTAAGGGTGCATAGGCATATCTACATATGGTTTGTGCACAGTAAAAGCTCTCACTGAAACAATCATTACTTTTACTTGGAAGCATTTTAATACGCGTATGTGATTTTTTTCGCTCAAAAATAAAATGCGCAGATATGCATTTCAGTTTAGAGTTTAATATCCCTATAAATCGCGAGTGTACGAGGCCCTTGAAGACAAGAGTCAACTAAAGCTACAATTGGTAAATTATCACAGTGGACCAAAATCCCCTCAGCACAGGTATTCTTGAGTATTTAGTTTAAACATCTTTCTTGGATGAATTAAGAGTTAGGACTATCACATAATCTAAAAAGGATGAGGATACTTACAAGTACCAGTTGGTGAGTGTCATCATTATGTAAAGGGAGGCAAGGAAGAGGCAAAAATGGAAGAAACTGTAGTTGTAAGCTACAGAGTCCTCCTCATTGTCATATGCTCGATGTGCACCATCTTCAGGGCAGGGAGACCCACCATCTCCAGAATTTTCTTCAGTCTGCATAAGTGTGTTTACTTGAGGGTTGTTCGAAGAACGGAGGCTACAACAAAATCAATAAATTCCAGTAACCAACAAAATAAATTAGAAGACATGCAGTCCACCATTCCCAACACATACACAGACAAAATGAGCTATAAGGAGCTATGTGAGAATCTGTTCATTACACGTTATTTAAAGCTTACCTAATAAACAAGGTGCACACAATGAAGATGACTAATCCCACAATGCTTGGAGCATCCCACCATTGTGCCGCAGCGGTGGAGGCAGAGGCAGTAGTGTTAGTAGAGACAATACCCAGTAAAGTAGGGTTACACTGTGTTTCTAAAATGGGAACAAAGAGTGAATACAAATTTAACTGTTTTGAATTGATGGGTAGACTCAAAAAAATCTCCAATATGGAGATAAATCTCCAGAAACAACAATTATTATTTTTTGAGCATTATATTAAGCATGTATACTTATTCATATCAGTGCTCTGCTTAGAGAAATAAATAGCTCTCAATCTAAAATTTGCCTTTCTAAAATTTGTAGAAAACCAAAGACCTTAGTGTCACAGCAAAATAAAATCAGTATTCTTAGCGATTTGACTACTTCACTTAAGACATACCACAATATAATAAAAAAGAATTCTAACATTTCTAACCACAAATTATCATTATACTAAATGAATATAGGAAGAATATCAACACATTATTATTATTATAATTTTCAACACACAAAACTCAGTTTATAATTAAAGGAACATTTGACACTTAATACATTTTATATACCTCCCTTAAACTGCAGGTATCTGAAGGAGAGTTTCTGCACATGTGAGAATACAGCACTAAAATGTAGTAAAAGATAGATTTCAACATGGTGGCCCTATGTCTAGAGGGAGGCAGAGGATAACCTCAGTACTATGGATTATAAAATGTATTTATGCCTAGATTACAAGTGGAGCACTATTGATAACACAGGGTCCGCTATATCAATATCTCTGGAATAAGCTAGGATTAGTGCACAATGTGGTAACATAAATTTATGGTAGGGAAGAATTATCAGAGAATGTTTAGAGTAGATGAAATCCCTTTAGAGTCTTATACAATAGAGATCACTACTATCTACTAACATTTTAAAAGGGATAGTAAACACCTAAAATGTTCTTGTTTAAAAAGATAGATAATCCCTTTATTTACCATTTCCCAGTTTTGCATAACTAACATTGTTATAGTAATATACTTTTACCTCTGTGATTACCTTGTATCTAAGCTTCTGCAGACTGTCTCCTTATCTCAGATCTTTTAATCGACTTTCATTTCAGGCAATTAGTGCTGACTCTTAAATAACTTCATGTGCATGAGCACAATGTTATTTATATGAAATACATGAACTAACGCCCTCTAGTTGTGAAAAACTGCAAATGCATTCATATAAGAGGCGGCCTTCAAAGGCTTAGAAATTAGCATATGAGCCTACCTAGGTTGAGCTTTCAACTAAGAATACCAAGAGAACAAAGCAAATTTGATGATAAAAAGTAAATTAGAAAGTTGTTTAAAATTACATGCCCTATCTGAATCATGAAAGTTTAATTTGGCCTTTACTATCTCTTTAAACATTTATCATATTACAAGTTGAAAAATGTGTTACAACACATAATTGCATTAAAAAAAAAAAAAAAAAAAAAAACTTAGCAAGACTTAACCCGACCAGTCTTTTGGACTTAAATAGTTATTGCAAGGCTTCTCATGACATGAAAACTTATGGGACTACCTATGCTAAAAACGCACATCACATTAAAAAGGAATCTAAATTTGTGCTGAGCTTTGTTACTGATTGCATTTTCTCTGTTATTGGTCTTCCAGTTGTTACTTTTTGAAACCTTTTAATAAAGATTGATTTTAAAAAAATAAAAAAATCAGTTCGACTTGAGATCTAAAGTAAAGTGTTTAACTACAAAAAAAAAAAAAAAAAAGTTTAACAAACATATGCAAAACATCTTAACATCCACCCCAATATATATATATATATATATATATATATATATATATATATATATATATATATATATATATATATTTATTTATTTTTTTATTTTATTTTTTATTTTTTTTACTATCTGTAACATTGAGTCAACTAGTAATATTTTCCCTCTGGGCAATTAGCTTTTAACTCCTGACTAGTAAACCATACATAGTGATATTTTTTATATTTATAATAAAAAATAAATAAATAAATAGTGTAGATGATGGAATTACATTACATCGGTCTTTACCCACCGCCACTTGGGTAATATCAGGTTTAACTTTAGAAAAAATGAGAGGGCGCTATAAGCTAAGTCAACCACCACACCTAATCATAAATACTAACTGGCAATCTATATAGGACAAAAATGGAAAACAAAACAATATAGATATATGTAAAACTTTACTGCAAATAGTTAAAAAACAAAACTAAATATCAGGGACGTCTCCCTATAACATATTAAAACAGAGACATATTTATAAAGAAACCGATGTATTAAAAAAATATATTAAAAAAGAGACTGGAATACCACCCTAAAAATGGTGAAAAAATATGGCTCAAAAAAGTTCCTGTGTAGGGAAAAGTCCAAGAAATCTGATCTGGAGTAAATATATGATACAATGTATACAATAATGTATCAGGCCAAGTGTTGGATAAAATGTCCCAAACAGTGGTTTAATGGGCTACACAATAACTAGTTGTAGCTATGTTGGCAATCGTTGTGTAAGATGAAAATCAGATATTGCGTCAGAAAATGCTTTTATGAATAATTGCCGTATATCAATAAATATGATACCTCCTTGGTATGAAAGTACTGTTCACCTTAAGATGAAATGGTATTCTTTACTCACACTTTGGAGAGCAGCTCTGCGTCGATCTGTACTCACACTGTTGTCGGTTATCTCCAATGTGGTCAGCGTCTCCTGGGACTTCACGCTCCTTACAGCGTCTGCTGAAAACCGGTCAGTGTCTCGCGAGACTGCACGCTCCTCCAGCGTCTGCTGAAAATCGACAGGACCCCGGCACAAGAAGGGGAAAACGAACTTGTAGACACCCGCACTTAGCGTGATACACGCGCGGGTAAAGAAACTAGGTACCTAGATTCAATATGTCCTTTACAGGTAAAGCAACTCCAGACTTTCTACGCGTTTCACCCGTGTATTAGGGCTTTTTCATCTTGACCGGTTTTCAGCATATATATATATATGTATGTGTGTGTATGTGTGTGTGTGTGTGTGTATATATGTGTGTGTATATGTGTATGTATGTGTATATATATATATATATATATATACACGTTGATTGGAGTAGCCATGTTAGTCCAGAGATTTAGATATCAAAATAACAAGAGTATTGCATTGAGCAATGATACTTTTTTATTGGACTAACTATACATTTATAAGATGACAAGCTTTCGGAAGAGTTCCTTCCTTTATCAAGTCTGAAGCAATACTAACCAATTCAATGGAATTTACAGATTGTATCTTAAAACACAGAATAGCTAAGAAGACAGTGCAGGGAGAGGAGGAGGTGTCGTAAAAATCATGAGGGGGGCTTAGGTAACAGGCAGACAGTGTCCAGTGTAGGAGAACAGACAGGGGAAATATATAGCTTTACATAGAGCATATACTGACATAAAGTTATATATCAACATTGAATCAATATCTATAGAGATGTGAAATTGTATATACAGGGGGAATACAAAAGTTAAGAAAAGACAAAAGTGTGGACATAGGCTTACCTGTGTACCTATGTATAAAGAATGTGGAATATACAATGTAATTGACTAAATGAAAGTACATTACAAAAAATTTTGATAATGTGTTAAGAATCCAGAGTCCACATTTAGTCCAGAATTAAACAGGTTGAAGTGCATTATCATCCTACACTGGACACTGTCTGCCTGTTACCTAAGCCCCCCTCATGATTTTTACGACACCTCCTCCTCTCCCTGCACTGTCTTCTTAGCTATTCTGTGTTTTAAGATACAATCTGTAAATTCCATTGAATTGGTTAGTATTGCTTCAGACTTGATAAAGGAAGGAACTCTTCCGAAAGCTTGTCATCTTATAAATGTATAGTTAGTCCAATAAAAAAGTATCATTGCTCAATGCAATACTCTTGTTATTTTGATATCTATATATATATATATATATATATATATATATATATATATATATATATATATATATATATATACATATGTGTGTGTGTGTGTGTGTGTGTGTGTATTTACACAGTATCCCACAAAAGTGAGTACACCCCTCACATTTTTGAAAATATTTTATTATATCTTTTCATGTGACAACACTGAAGAAATGACACTTTGCTACAATGTAAAGTAGTGAGTGTACAGCCTGTATAAAACAGTGTAAATTTGCTGTCCTCTCAAAATAACTCAACACATAGCCATTCATGTCTAAACCGTTGGCAACAAAAAGTGAGTACACTCCTAAGTGGAAATGTCCAAATTTGGCCCAATTAGGCATTTTCCCTCCATGGTGTCAAGTGACTCGTTAGTGTTACAAGGTCTCAGGTGTAAATGGGGAGCAGGTGTGTTAAATTCGGTGTTATCCCTCTCATACTCTCTCAAACTGGTCACTGGAAGTTCAACATGGCACCTCATGGCAAAGAACTCTCTGAGGATCTGAAAAAAAGAATTGTTGCTCTACATAAAGATGGCCTAGGCTATAAGAAGATTGCCATGACCCTGAAACTTAGCTGCAGCATGGTGGGCAAGACCATACAGCGGTTTCACAGGACAGGTTCAGTTTAGAACAGGCCTCGTCATGGTCGACCAAAGAAGTTGAGTGCACGTGCTCAGCATCATATCCAGAGGTTGTTTTTGGGAAATAGACATATGAGTGCTGCCAGCATTGCTGCAGAAGTTGAAAGGGTGGGAGGGTCAGCCTATCAGTGCTCAGACCATACACAGCATCAAATTGGTCAGCATGGCTGTCGTCCCAGAAGGAAGTCTCTACTAAAGATGATGCACAAGAAAGCCCACAAACAGTTTGCTGAAGACAAGCAGACTAAGGATATGGATTACTGGAACCATGTCCTGTGGTCTGATGAGACCAAGATAAACTTATTTGGTTCAGATGGTGTCAAGCGTGTGTGATGGTAACCCGGTCAGGAGTATAAAGGCAAGTGTGTCTTGCCTACAGTCAAGCATGGTGGTGGGAGTGTCATGGTCTAGGCCTGCATGAGTGCTACCGGAACTGGGAAGCTACAGTTCATTAAAGTAACCATGAATGCCAACATGTACTGTGACATACTGAAGCAGAGCATGACCATCTCTCTGCAGAGACTGGGCCGCAGGGCAGTATTCCAACATGATAACGACCCCAAACACACCTCCAAGACAACCACTGCCTTGCTAAAGAAGCTGAGGGTAAAGGTGATGGACTGGCCAAGCATGTCTCCAGACCTAAACCCTATTGAGCATCTGTGGGGCATCCTCAAATGGAAGGTGAGGGAGCGCAACGTCTCTAACATCCACCAGCTGCATGATGTTGTCATCGAGGAGTGGAAGAGGACTCCAGCGGCAGCCTGTGAAGCTCTGGTGAACTCCATACCCAATAGGGTTAAGGCAGTGCTGGAAAATAATGGTGGCCACACAAAATATTGACATTATGGGCCCAATTTGGACATTTCCACTTAGGGGTGTACTCACTTTTGTTGCCAACGGTTTAGACATTAATGGCTGTGTGTTGAGTTATTTTGAAGGGACAGCAAATTTACACTGTTATACAGGCTTTACACTCACTACTTTATATTGTAGCAAAGTGTAATTTCTGCAGTGTTGTCACATGAAAAGATATAACACAATATTTACAAAAATGTGAGGGGTGTACTCACTTTTATGGGATAATATATATATATATATATATATATATATATATATATATATATATATATATATATATATATAAAAACGGAGGCGGAGAGGGGGGATGAGAGGCAGACCAGTGTGCGGCCGTGGGAGGGCCTGAGAATGCCCATGAAACAGCCATTTTGGAAGAGATTGCAGAGTTTGTGGGCAGTGGAGGCTCATTCATAGGAACACAGCCACACATGAACCCCCTGAAAAAAAAAGAAAGAAAATACATTTTTTGCTGAATAAATATAATTTCTCCAATAGCCCCCTATAGGAAAAATTATATTTATTCAGCCAAAAAAAATGTTCCAGTCTAGACTGTCCAGTTTAATAAAATATTTTTTCTAAGTGCCTGCTGCGCCGCAGATTAAAGAGCCTATACCTTTGCTAATCGCACAATTTTCAGTGTGCGAGTTGGGCCATTTCTATGGGGGGCAGCAGGGGGAGCACTTTTTTTTTTTTTTTTTTTTTTTTTAGGAGGCCGGCCATCGCCCCATAGCAGACATATTGCTGGCCTGAGCAGCTTCTCCTTTCACAGGCCCTCCCTCTCCTCCTCCCGTCTGGATCTGAATGAGAGCAGGGGGATCGGCCGCATATCTAAAGCGCAGCGGGCCGAGGGGAGTGTGAGAATATCCAGCTAAAGTAAGAGGGGAGTGACGGCGTGTGGGGTGGAGAGCTCCGATTACTGAGAGACTGTGATTTGCTTTATCCTGGGAGGTGCTCAGGGTCGCTGGAGGCCCAGGCATTTCACGTGTACCCTGGGGAGTGAGCCTTGTAGACTAAGGAAAGTAGGGACCATATACCCCTGCAGGCAGGACCCAGGGAAGCAGGGACACTGCATGTGGGGTACAGGGAGCAGTGACCAGGAAAGCAAGGCCTTGAAACACAGGGACTAGTGAGAGCAGGAGCCGGGTATCATATATCCATCACCTGGGACAGCACAGAGGATTAGAAAGAGCAGTAACAAAGAACCATATACCCATCACTTGTAATCACATGCCCATGGCAGTGCTAGTGAGTGGAAACAATGGAAGAAATAAAACATTTTGACAAACTATAATAAATCAGGGTTTGTTTACAGTATACACATTCCTGTGTGTAGGGACGTGGGAGGGGGAAATGGGGGCACACTGTGGACTATTTATTCCTTAGAATAGGAAACACAGGGGAATTGCCAATAGAGCAGGAGGTGGGACCATTTATACATTCCCCCCAGGACTTAGGCAAGAAAGAGAAGGAATTAGCCATGATTAGGGGGTGCCGGCTCTTGCGAGCTACTAGCCTGACTCCAAAGCCATTCTCCCTTAATCCTGTGAGCTGCTAGCCTGACTCCAAATCCCTTCTCCCTTAGTCCTGTTATATAAATGGGAATTGTGGGAAAAAAAAAACGCGGTATGATATTTTACCACATAGGTATTTAATACATTTTTGGTGTGATACATTTTTTTTATATATATATATATATTTTTTTTTTTACATAACTGGTCCGTGAACCCCCATTTGAATAACCCACGAGCCGTCACTGTGAGTGGGAGTCATCTGGGAGTGGTGTGGCGGTGGTCAAGCGGTGGGGCAGCTCAAAGTTGTGAGCAATAAAGTGAGTATTGTACAAAAACTTTAAAGTGCCTTTTTTTTTTACTTCTGTGATGCATAACATTGAGTTTGATAACATTTTACAATATATTTTATTTGTATATGTTCATTAAGGGTTGCTTGTAGGATGTATTGTGAAGTGAATTGTAAATAATATATTCAACACATGTTACAAAAATATATATAAATAATATCTACTACTCTATCTCTATCATCTATCTAGTAGATAGATTATAGAGAATTAATTATATAGAGTTACTTACTAGATAGATGATAAATGTAATTATTATATTTATTTAAGATATAATTTAGTTGAGTCAAGTGTAGATTCCCAGAAGATAGATCATCAATCATGATTACACAGTGGTGCAGTGAACAGCATTTTTTTTTATTATTATATTTTTCCTCTAATTAGAAGTGTTAATTTTAAATTTACATTATCATTACCATTACCCCTATTATACCAATTTGCAGTCCAGTAGTGTACCATAACAGTACACAATTCATTTTTTTTATAAGTAATCAAAAATTATCTATATTCTGTAATTGATGTTCCCAAAAAAGTAATTTTTGTTTAATCATTTTTTTATTTGGTCATTCTTTATGGGTGGATGCTGCTGCTGCTGCTGCTGCAGTGCAATGCAAGTCATTTTTATAAAAAAAAAAAAAACATTGGAATAATTTTTTATTGTAAGCTGCAATGCAAGTCAGTTTGTTTTCTTTATCATCGCTGATAGGCTAGTGCAGCAATAATAAGAAATCATTGTGCATTTTGGTGAGCCAAAATATCCAAAATAGCATGATGCTTAAATGTGCAATCTGCATTCATTGTGTCAGGTGTGCAATGCCCTATTAACCTGTCCATGTGCATTGTATAGCAGCCCTGAAGTATGCCTAACCAATTGTGTTTAAGAAATAAGAAAATAGCTAAGCTACTAATAAAAGTAAATTCAATTGTGAATGTTGTTTAAAATAGCATGCTCTATTGCTCTTGATTGATTTAGAAGTTGAACACAAAATACATTAATTAATTAAATGAATTAAAAAAAAAGTGTCTTTTACTTGTCTCTCCCAGTCCATTACTGTTTGTGTGTTGTCTTTCCAAAAAGTAGAACTTGTCTCCCCTGACCACCCCTATTCTATGTTGTCTATTTTTCCTCCCTCATACCACCTTATTCTAAAAATCTTTTATGTTCATTGTTCAACCAACTGTGTGTCGTCTCCTACTAGTATCAAGTTCACCAAAGTCAGCCAACAGCTGTTGTTCCAGATTGCAGCCTGTTTCTGCTTCTACAACAGCAAGGTCATCCTGCAAGTGCACTGCACCTCTGCAAGGCTAGCCTGTGTCTTCTACAACAGCAAGGTCAGTCATCCAAAGTCAGTGTTTTCTACAACAGCAAGGTCAGTCCTCCAGAGCCAGTGTTTTCTACAACTGCAAGGTCAGTCTCCTCCAGTGAAAGCCAGTGTTGCCTCAGTCTCAATTAAACATGATGATGAGCAAGCCCATTGTTGTCTTCTTTATATTCAATTAATTTCAAGTGTAAGCCTGTGGTCTCTTGCCTCTTCACAATCAAGGTGACTGCATCATCATTAAGTCAAGTATTGTCTTATTTATATTCAAGTGCAAGCCTGTGGTCTCTTGTCTCTCAATCCAGGTGATGTCACTACATAATCAAGCCCATTGTTGTCTTCTATATATTTAAGTGCAGCACGCCTGTGTTCTCTTCAATCAAGGTGACTGCTTCATCAAACACATTGTTGTCTTCTTTATATTCAAAATCATTTCAAGTGTAAGCCTGTGGTCTCTTGTCTCTTCTCAATCAATGTGACTGCATCATCAAGCCCATTGTTGTCTTTTTTTATATTAAAGTGCAGTAAGACTGTGTTCTCTTCAATCAAGGCGACTGTTTCATCAAGCACATTGTTGTCTTCTTTATATTCAATTTCAAGTGTAAGCCTGTGGTCTCTTGTCTCTTCTCAAATCTCAATCAAGGTGACTGCTTCATCAAGCCCATTGCTGTTTTCTTTATATTCAAGTGCAGCAAGCCTTTGTGTTCTCTTCAATCAAGGTGACTGCTTCCGCTGATTCATCTCTGCAACTTGAAGAAGCTACACTAGCATCATCAGAGCTAAGCTAACAGCTAACTGCATCATCAATCAAGGCCGTTCAATTGTTGTCTGTCTTTCTATTCAAGTGCAAGCCTGTGGTCTCTTGTCTATCATTGTGCCACGGATGCCACTAATACTGGCAGTGTGTGCGGTAGTATAATCTCCTCATTTCCTGTGGCAGTTTGCAGTGTGTGCGGTAGATTCCGGTAGTTTAAATCTCATTTTTTGTGCCAGCTGGTATTTTGTGTGGCACGCTGTACATAAAATGCAAGATGAGTTCTGAAGAGCGGTCCGTGTCCAACAATAACGATGATGATGTTGCTAATGAATTGTTGGTGCCAAAAAAATATTCAACATCAGTTGTTGGGGAATATTTTGGATTCAGAAAAGATGATGTGAAACAGAACCAAGTAATCTGCAAGACTTGTGAAACGAGTGTTGCAGCAAAACGAAGTAACACATCAAACCTGTTCCAGCACCTTAAACAGCGGCATAAGAAAATCTTTGAACTATGTATGGCCAAAAAAAAAAACCTGATAGAGAAAAGACAACACAAACAAGCTGTGAAGCTAAAGTTGAGCAGCAACAATCAATCATAAAGGCATTTGCAAACACAGTAACATCACCATATGCGAAGACCTCTAAAAGGCATAGAGAATTAACCAACACTATTGCATATTATATATGCAAAGACATGGTGCCTATATACACGGTTAGTAAAGAAGGCTTCAAAAGAATGATACACACACTCAACAAGAAATACCAACTGCCATCTCGCTATTACTTCTGGAGAAAACGAAGTCAGTGTATCATATGTGAAACCAGTTCTGCATCTACTAAACCAAAAAAAACTGGCTCTGGAGGATGATGATTTTGACCTTACCAAGATACTGAAATCCAAAATTCTTGAATATATGAATAGAAATTATGAAGATTAAGATACTCAAGATCTGCTAGATATGGCATCATTCGTTGATCCATGATTCAATACAACCTACATAAATGCAGATAGAATTACAAGCATGAAGGCCAGGGTGATGTCTGATATGGTCATTGTGTCTGAGCAGCAAGTTGTGCAGAATCCAAGTCAAGCAATCAGCAGTCCCCCATGCAAAGTAATAGATGAATGTAGAAGAAGAAACCGTGCCATAAATGCCATAACCAGGGCAGGTTCCAACTTCCAATGTTTTGTATTGTATTCTCTCTTTTAAATTTGAAAAATGTACTCTGTCTTACTGTACTATGCTGCAGTGCTGCTGCTATTAGTTGATGCAAGGATGTTAAAAACAGGTTGCAGGATATACCTTGTCAATGCCACATCCCTCATGTTTTCCTGGATATCCACTCAGCTAAATTACTAACACATAAAGCAGTGTGCATTGTACTACCTTTACTACACTTAGAAACACAAATCATCAGTAAGTCAAATCCATCAATCATGGACAATGTGGTAAGAACTGGCCAATAGCTAATTTAATTTCAATTAGCTTTGTGTGTCTTGAGTTCACTTGTTTGTATTATGTACTCTAACTATATTAGTGCTCTGTTATGCACTACAGAATAGCTGTGTGATGTAATATGACAGGCAGTACAGGATGTCAAGATTGACCTTGTCAGTGCCACATCCTTTGTGTTTTCCTGGTTATATAGTCACTCAGCTAAATGACTAACACATGAAGCAGTGTGCATTGTACTACCTAAATTACTACACTTAGAAACACAAATAATCAGTCAAATCAATCAATCAATCAAATCAGTCAAAAATCAATCAAAAATCAATCAAAAATCAATCAAATCAATTAGTCAGTCAAAAATCAAGTCAGCAGCAGTTTTCAGGTTTCTCCATGCATACACTGCTTCATTTGTTACTCATACCACAGCTAGACTGACTGCCCAGTGCCCAAGAAAACATGGACATGGACAATGTGGTAAGAACTGGCCAGCTAATTTAAATTTGAATTAGCTTTGTGTGTCTGGACAGTCAAACTGTGTGTGCATTGTACTACCTTTACTGTATACTTGTAAACAAATCATACTGCTGTAAATTCAGCACTTTTCAGGTTTCTCCATGCATACACTGCTTCATATGTTAATCTTACCACAATTAGAATGACTGTACAAGAAAACATGGCAATGGTGTATCAGAAAACCTAAGAACTGACTAGTTGCTACTATGTAACCACAGCACAGGCAGCTAATTTTATGGTTTCTATTTTTATGCTCCAAGAGTGTATTGGATATTGAGAAACATGTACATTAAGATTATGTAGTGTTAAATAAACTTTTTATTGAAAAATTACTATAAGAAAATCACGATCCCCCCCATATCGCCCAGCCCTAATACATACATATACACACACACTATATATATATATATATATATATATATATATATATATATATATATATATATAGCTGGGGTTCAGGATCCGGTGTGTATCCTCACTTGTCCACAAGACTTAAACCAGCACAAAGAGATTTGAATAATCACCTTTAATGTATCAAAACATTCGCCTAGATTACGAGTTTTGCGTTAGAGGCTGTGTGGTACTAACGAGCAGTTAATGCTTACCGCTCACTTACAGACAGCGCTGGTATTACGGGGTTTTACAAAAAAGTGAGCGTAGAGAAAATTTAGCTCCACATCTCACCTCAATACCAGCGCTGCTTACGTTAGCGGTGAGCTGGTAAAACGTGCTCGTGCATGATTTCCCCATAGGAATCAATGGGGGAGAGCCGGCTGAAAAAAAACCTAACACCTGCAAAAAAGCAGCGTAAAGCTCTTAACGCAGCCCCATTGATTCCTATGGGGAAAATACATTTATGTCTACACCTAACACCCTAACATGAACCCAGAGTCTAAACACCCCTAATCTTACATATATTAACCCCTAATCTGCCGCCCCCGACACCTGCATTATATTATCAACCCCTAATCTGCCGCTCCAGACACCGCCGCCACCTACATTATACTTATGAACCCTTAATCTGCCGCCCCCAACATCGCCGACACCTACATTTTATTTATTAACCCCTAATCTGACGCCCCCTATGTCGCCGCAACCTACCTACATTTATTAACCCCTAATCTGCCGCCCCCAACATCGCCGCTATAATAAAGTTATTAACCCCTAAACCTAAGTCTAACCCTAACACCCCCTAATCTAAATATAATTAAAATAAATCGAAATAAAATTACTACAATTAACTAAATAATTCCTATTTAAAACTAAATACTTACCTATAAAATAAACCCTAAACTAGCTACAATATAACTAATAGTTACATTGTAGCTAGCTTAGGGTTTATTTTACAGGCAACTTTGTATTTATTTTAACTAGGTAGAATAGTTATTAAATAGTTATTAACTATTTAATAACTACCTAGTTAAAATAAAGAAAAATTTACCTGTAAAATAAAACCTAACCTAAGTTACAATTACACCTAACACTACACTATAATTAAATTAATTACAATTAAATAAAATTATCTAAAGTACAAAAAAAACAAACACTAAATTACAGAAAATAACAAAATTACAAGATTTTTAAACTAATTGCACCTACTATAATCCCCCTAACAAAATAAAAAAGCCCCCCAAAATAAAAAAAAAGCCCTACCCTACACTAAATTACAAATAGCCCTTAAAAGAACCTTTTGCGGGGCATTGCCCCAAAGTAATCAGCTCTTTTACCTGTAAAAAAAAAAAAAAAAAAAAAAAAGTACAAATACACCCCCAACATTAAAACCCACCACCCACATAACCAACCCTACTCTAAAACCCACCCAATCCCCCCTTAAAAAAACCTAACACTAACCCCTTGAAGATCACCTTACCGGGAGACGTCTTCACCCAACCGGGCAGAAGTGGTCCTCCAGACGGGCAGAAGTCTTCATCCAGACGGCATCTTCTATCTTCATCCATCCAGTGCGGAGAGGGTCCATCTTTAAGATATCCGACGTGGAGCATCCTCTTCTGTCCACGGCCGACGACTGAATGAAGGTTCCTTTAAATGACGTCATCCAAGATGGCGTCTCTTCAATTCCGATTGGCTGATTGAATTCTATCAGCCAATCGGAATTAAGGTAGAAAAAAAATCAGCCAATAGGATTGAACTGGCATTCTATTGGCTCATTGCATCAGCCAATAGGATTTTTTCTACCTTAATTCCGATTGGCTGATAGAATTCAATCAGCCAATCGGAATTGAAGGGGCGCCATCTTGGATGATGTCATTTAAAGGAACCTTCATTCATTCATTCATCGGCCGTGGACAGAAGAGGATGCTCAACGTCGGATGTCTTGAAGATGGACCTGCTCCGCTCCGGATGGATGAAGATAGAAAATGCCGTCTGGATGAAGACTTCTGCCCGTCTGGAGGACCAATTCTGCCTGGTTGGATGAAGACTTCTGCCCGTCTGGAGGACCAGTTCTGCCCGGTTGGGTGAAGACATCTCCCGGTAAGGTGATCTTCAAGGAGTTAGTGTTAGGTTTTATTAAGGGGGGATTGGGTGTGTGGGTGGTGGGTTTTAATGTTGGGGGGTATTGTCTTTTTCTTTTACAGGTAAAAGAGCTGATTACTTTGGGGCAATGCCTCACAAAAGGCCCTTTTAAGGGTTATTTGTAATTTAGTGTAGGGTAGGGCTTTTTATTTTATTTTGGGGGGCTTTTTTTATTTTGTTAGGGGGATTAGAGTAGGTGTAATTAGTTTAAAAATCTTGTAATTTCTTTATTATTTTCTGTAATTTAGTGGGGGGGTTTTTCGTACTTTAGATACATTTATTTAATTGTAATTAATTGTATTTAATTTAGTTAAAGGGACACTGAACCCAAATTTTTTCTTTCGTGATTCAGATAGAGCATGAAATTTTAAGCAACTTTATCATAATACTCCTATTATCAAATTTTCTTCATTCTCTTGGTATCTTTATTTGAAATGCAAGATGCAATGCAAGTTTAGATGCCAGCCCATTTTTGGTGAACAACCTGGGTTTTCCTTGCTGATTGGTGTATAAATTCATCCACCAATAAAAAAGTGCTGTCCAGAGGACTGAACAACAAAAAAGCTTTGATGCCTTCTTTTTCAAAAAAAAGATAGCAAGAGAACTAAGAAAAATTGATAATAGGATTAAACTAGAAAGTTGCTTAAAATTGCATGATCTGTCTCAATCATGAAAGAAAAAAAATTGGGTTCAGTGTCCCTTTAATTTATTTAATTATAGTGTAGTGTTAGGTGTTAGTGTAACTTAGGTTAGGTTTTATTTTACAGGTAAATGTGTCTTTATTTTAACTAGGTAGTTATTAAATAGTTAATAACTATTTAATAATTATTCTACCTAGTTAAAATAAATACAAACTTGCCTGTAAAATAAAAATAAACCCTAAGCTAGATACAATGCAACTATTAGTTATATTGTAGCTAGTTTAGGGTTTATTTTCTAGGTAAGTATTTAGTTTTAAATAGAAATTATTTAGTTAATGATAGTAATTTTATTTAGATTTATTGTAATTATATTTAAGTTAGGGGGGGTTAGGGTTAGACTTAGGTTTAGGGGTTAATAAATTTAATATAGTGGCGGCGACATTGGGGCAGCAGATTAGGGGTTAATAAATGTAGGTAGGCTGCGGAAATGTTAGGGACGGCATATTAGGGGTTAATAATATTTAACTAGTGTTTGCGATACAGGAGTGCGGCAGTTTATGGGTCAATATGTTTATTATAGTGGCGGCGATGTCCGGTTCGGCAGATTAGGGGTTAAAATATTTATTTTAGTGTTTGCGATGTGGGGGGGGGGGCTCGGTTTAGGGGTTAATAGGTAGTTTATGGGTGTTAGTGTACTTTTTAGCACTTTAGTTAAGAGTTTTATGCTACGGTGTTGTAGTGTTAACTACTGACTTTTAAATGCGGTACCAGGCTTGACAGGAGAGGGTCTACCGCACACTTTTGGTCAGACTCGTAATACCGGCGCTATGCAAGTCCCATTGAAAATATAGGATACGCAATTGACGTAAGTGGATTTGCGGTATTTCCGAGTCTAGCCAAAAAAGTGAGCGGTACACCTGTACCTGCAAGACTCGTAATACCAGCAGGCGTTAAAAAGCAGTGTTAGGACCTCTTAACGCTGCTTTTTAACCCTAACGCACAACTCGTAATCTAGGCCATAACGTTTCTGCCTCACATGGAGGCCTTTTATGTGTGTGTGTTTTTTACATGTGATCAAGGCCTCCATGTGAGGCCGAAACGTTATGTTTTGATACATTAAAGGTGATTATTCAAATCTCTTCGTGATGGCTTAAATGTTGTGGACAAGTGAGGATACACACCGGATCCTGATCCCCAGCCCTTTTTCCTTTGGATATTTACAGGCCGTGCGCAGAGTGGTTGCTTTGCTGGCGAGTGCTGATCTCTTTGTACATATATGTACATATACATATATATATATATATATATATATATATATATATATATATATATATATATATATATACATATATATACATATATATACATACATATATATATATATATATATATATATATATATATATATATACATACACACATATACATACATACATACATACATACATATATATATACATACATATATACATACATATATATATATATACATACATATATACATACATACATACATATATACATACATATATACATATATACATACATACATATATACATACATACATATATACATACATACATATATACATATATACATACATACATATATACATACATACATATATATACATACATATACATACATATACATACATATACATATAGTGCGCAAAGACATATAGTGCTGAAGACAAGCAAACTAAGGCCTAGATTTGGAGTTTGGCGGTAGCCGTGAAAACCAGCGTTAGAGGCTCCTAACGCTGGTTTTAGGCTACCGCCGGTATTTGGAGTCATTAAAAAAGGGTCTAACGCTCACTTTTCAGCCGCGACTTTTCCATACCGCAGATCCCCTTACGTCATTTGCGTATCCTATCTTTTCAATGGGATCTTTCTAACTCCGGAATTTAGAGTCGTGTCTGAAGTGAGCGTTAGAATTCTAACGACAAAACTCCAGCCGCAGAAAAAAGTCAGTAGTTAAGAGCTTTCTGGGCTAACGCCGGTTCCTAAAGCTCTTAACTACTGTACTCTAAAGTACACTAACACCCATAAACTACCTATGTACCCCTAAACCGAGGCCCCCCCACATCGCCGCCACTCGTTAAAAAATTTTTAACCCCTAATCTGCTGACCGCCACCTACGTTATCCTTATGTACCCCTAATCTGCTGCCCCTAACATCGCCAACCCCTATATTATATTTATTAACCCCTAACCTGCCCCCCACAACGTCCCAGCCAGCTACCTACAATAATTAACCCCTAATCTGCCGACCGCAAAGAGTCGCCACCTACATTATAGCTATGTACCCCTAATCTGCTGCCCCTAACACCGCCGACCCCTATATTATATTTATTAACCCCTAATCTGCCCCCCTCAACGTCGCCTCCACCTGCCTACACTTATTAACCCCTAATCTGCCGAGCGGACCTGAGCGCTACTATAATAAAGTTATTAACCCCTAATCCGCCTCACTAACCCTATAATAAATAGTATTAACCCCTAATCTGCCCTCCCTAACATCGCCGACACCTAACTTCAATTATTAACCCCTAATCTGCCGGCTGGAGCTCACCGCTATTCTAATAAATGTATTAACCCCTAAAGCTAAGTCTAACCCTAACACCAACACCCCCCTAAATTAAATATAATTTTAATCTAACGAAATTAATTAACTCTTATTAAATAAATTATTCCTATTTAAAGCTAAATACTTACCTGTAAAATAAACCTGAATATAGCTACAATATAAATTATAATTATATTATAGCTATTTTAGGATTAATATTTATTTTACAGGTAACTTTGTAATTATTTTAACCAGGTACAATAGCTATTAAATAGTTAAGAACTATTTAATAGCTAAAATAGTTAAAATAATTACAAATTTACCTGTAAAATAAATCCTAACCTAAGTTACAATTAAACCTAACACTACACTATCAATAAATTAATTAAATACAATTCCTACAAATAAATACAATGAAATAAACTAACTAAAGTACAAAATATAAAAAAGAACTAAGTTACAAAAAATAAAAAAATATTTACAAACATTAGAAATATATTACAACAATTTTAAACTAATTACACCTACTCTAAGCCCCCTAATAAAATAACAAAGCCCCCCAAAATAAAAAAATACCCTACCCTATTCTAAATTACTAAAGTTCAAAGCTCTTTTACCTTACCAGCCCTGAACAGGGCCCTTTGCGGGGCATGCCCCAAGAAGTTCAGCTCTTTTGCCTGTAAAAAAAAAACATACAATACCCCCCCCCCAACATTACAACCCACCACCCACATACCCCTAATCTAACCCAAACCCCCCTTAAATAAACCTAACACTAAGCCCCTGAAGATCTCCCTACCTTGAGTCGTCTTCACCCAGCCGAGCCAAATTCTTCATCCAAGCGGAGCAAGAAGAGGTCTTCCATCCGGTAGAAGTCTTCATCCAAGCGGGGCAGAAGAGGTCTTCCATCCGATTGAAGTCTTCATCCAAGAGGCATCTTCTATCGTCATCCATCCGGAGTGGAGCGGCAGCATCCTGAAGACCTCCGACGCGGAACATCCATCCTGGCCGACAACTGAACGACGAATGACGGTTCCTTTAAATGACGTCATCCAAGATGGCGTCCCTCAAATTCCGATTGGCTGATAGGATTCTATCAGCCAATCGGAATTAAGGTAGGAATATTCTGATTGGCTGATGGAATCAGCCAATCAGAATCAAGTTCAATCCGATTGGCTGATCCAATCAGCCAATCAGATTGAGCTTGCATTCTATTGGCTGTTCCGATCAGCCAATAGAATGCGAGCTCAATCTGATTGGCTGATTCAATCAGCCAATCAGATTTTTCATACCTTAATTCCGATTGGCTGATAGAATCCTATCAGCCAATCGGAATTCGAGGGACGCCATCTTGGATGACGTCATTTAAAGGAACCATCATTCGTCGTTCAGTCGTCAGCCAGGATGGATGTTCCGCGTCGGAGGTCTTCAGGATGCTGCCGCTCTGCTCCGGATGGATGACGATAGAAGATGCCTCTTGGATGAAGACTTCAATCGGATGGAAGACCTCTTCTGCCCCGCTTGGATGAAGACTTCTACCGGATGGAGGACCTCTTCTTGCTCCGCTTGGATGAAGAATTTGGCTCGGCTGGGTGAAGACGACTCAAGGTAGGGAGATCTTCAGGGGCTTAGTGTTAGGTTTATTTAAGGGGGGTTTGGGTTAGATTAGGGGTATGTGGGTGGTGGGTTGTAATGTTGGGGGGGGTATTGTATGTTTTTTTTTACAGGCAAAAGAGCTGAACTTCTTGGGGCATGCCCTGCAAAGGGCCCTGTTCAGGGCTGGTAAGGTAAAAGAGCTTTGAACTTTAGCAATTTAGAATAGGGTAGGGCATTTTTTTATTTTGGGGGGCTTTGTTATTTTATTAGGGGGCTTAGAGTAGGTGTAATTAGTTTAAAATTGTTGTAATATATTTCTAATGTTTGTAAATATTTTTTTATTTTTTGTAACTTAGTTCTTTTTTATTTTTTG